>NC_134793.1:50486349-50493849 GCF_046742065.1 Oratosquilla oratoria
AGTATATATATATATATATATATATATATATATATATATATATATATATATATATATATACATATATATAAACTTCTGGGTGTATACAGTGTGCGCCGCTTCTACCGACACAGGAGACCTATTAACCGCTTTATTATCGTCTGGAGCCTCCCCCAGCCACCGCCTACAAAACATCACTTTAGCTTCCTTCCTTGGCTACCATCGTGCGAGTTTCAAAAGATGACAGATAAGCAGCCTTGGTGTTTCAAATGTTGGTTGTGTGGGGCATATATTTCGGTATTGTTATGCTTCCACTGACAGGTGTGGTTAGTGTGCAGGTACTCACTCCTCCCGTACTTACCCACATCGCACCCTTTCTCAGCCCACCAACAATAATGAAGCTTCTACAGCCGACCAGCTTCCCACTCCCATTCCAAATTCATCCAAGTGGAAATGACCCTACTGTCACGAACCCAAGGTGAATGTATGGCACAGATGTACGAAGCGAGCTCAGGTTGCCACCTCACAGCCTGCATAAGTGGCCACTATCCCCTCGGTCGCACATAAGAGCCGTCCCACCGCTGACACCCTCAAACCTGCCTAACTCGCGGCAAGTAATTGCATTTCGCGAGGCCGTTGCCAACCTAAGAGCACGTTGCACAGCAATTACAACGCGCTTTGACAGAATTAAAAATAATATCGATAGCCTCGCCGCACATCAAATCCCCACTGAGCGCACCCTAGCCATGCTTGTCGAATCCCAACAAGTCGTCATTATGACTGTCGCCACTTTTTCCGAAAAACTGGAGGCCCTCATCAACTGTATCGAAAGGTTCAGTAACCAATTACCTATCAAGCCACAACTACACACGCCTCAGAGCGGCACCACTCCCCGTCATTGTCTCCGACAACCACCTGTAAGCCCAAAGGCAGACTTTGCTAACGAGATAAACTTCACATCATCACTTGAAATGCTTGTGGCCTCAACAATTATCCAAAAATTATTTCCTCAAGACCTATGTAGGCCACCACCAACCACAAGTTATATTCATTCAAGAAGCTTATGTTGGCCGCCATAATCCTGGGACATAGGCATCCTCGCTTTAAGGCTACGTCTCATATGATCATTATGTCAAGAATGGCCCTCTAAAAGTTACATTTACTCCTCCATCCCCCATCCACTACGAGTACTGTGCTGCTCTATCTATGACGACATGATATTTCAACTCTTTGGGATATCTATAGGCAATGGGAAGCTGAAACTCTGCCTTCCCCCACCCATGTCTCACAATGAGTGGCGCCCGAGCTTTATCCTGGTCACCAATTTTAATACTAAAACAAGAATGGTAAGCACGCTTTATGAAACTTGTGGCAAGTTTTTGAGGCGGGGGACGTACCACATTACTCCACCTGCAAGCTACGCGACCGTTCCAACTCCAGCAGTCTCCATCACTATTGCCTCGAATGTCCCTCAGTAAGAGACTTATTGCCCTAAAGCCAAGACTTAATGCTGTGTGTCGCTTTCTATTAACCGACAATAATCTAGACACTGTCCAAATTCGACATCCACACTTTGGTGGATGGTAAAGCTTAACTCACCTTGATTACCAATATACCTCACCTTACAGGATGTTATGGAACTGCCTAGTGTGTTCCTTTTGGTCTCTTATGTTCTTATTACTGCCGCACAGCTTTATTGAACGTAGTAACGTGACCTTCGTGTTACACATGATACGTATAAACAGAAAGTACCTACCGTACTAGGTTTGTCGCTCTATGAGCGTAATAAATTTATATAAAAAGATAACATGAATGTATGTGTATGTATGTGACAATAAAGCTGTGACGTAAGGATTTTTAATCCGTTCTATAGGGGTTAACACATTTTGCTATTTTTCTCCCACATCGTACCTCCAGTCTCCAGTTGAATAACTAGAATATGACTTCGTTTACAGAAATCTAGACTCTCTAGAAAATTTCAACAGTATGTCTTACATTTGTATAATTGTACAATCTCTTAGTTCATCATTCAGATTTTCTGTATATGACAGAAAGATTATTTGATATTTGGAGGTTTGAAAAAATAAAGTATTGTAACCGAAGTCGATTTTTACTCAAACGAACTCTCAACTATCGGCGCTGGTGAAGCCCGTGGAGGCCCAGTGTGATAACCCTCTCAGAAGAGTAGCTTCTACCCTCCCAACAAACTTGTTTGTATTATATATTGGCATGTTCACGTTGGTTTTGATGCTTCGTATGGGGTATCGACTCCATCTTTCACGTTGACGATGGCAGAGATCCCAGTAACGTCTCCACGAATCTGAGTCACTTATGATTCTTATGCGATTGGAGACTAACCTCATCTAGAAAAAACGGTTTATACTTTACTATTCCTCCTTTCTTTGACCCTTCTTAAATTTACCACGGCTACAATTCCATTTCTCCGGTACGATATAGTTTCCCAAAGGCAGAAGCGCTGGTAATTGCTGACAAAAAATGTGGCCGTCATTTTCCATCCATCCCCGACTTGTATCATTGCGATATCGGATACGTGTGTGTGTGTGCGCGCGCGCGCGCGTGTGTGTGTGTGTGTGTGTGTGTGTGTGTGTGTGTGTGTGTGTGTGTGTGTGTGTGTGTGTGTGTGTGTGTGTGTGTGTGCGTGCGTGTGTGTGTGTGTGTGTGTGTGTGTGTGCGTGTGTGTGTGTGTGTGTGTGTGTGTGTGTGTGTGTGTGTGTGTGTGTGTGTGTGTGTGTGTGTGTGTGTGTGTGTGTGTGTGTGTGTGTGTGTGTGTGTGTGTGTGTGTGTGTGTGTGTGTGTGTCTGTGTGTGTGTGTGTGTGTGTGTGTGTGTGTGTGTGTGTGTGTGTGTGTGTGTGTGTGTGTGTGTGTGTGTGTGTGCGTGTGTGTGTGTGTGTGTGTGTGTGTGTGTGTGTGTGTGTGTGTGTGTGTGTGTGTGTGTGTGTGTGTGTGTGTGTGTGTGTGTGTGTGTAGGTTTATCAGTAGAGTATCTGACGCAGACTTTTGCCACTAAACATCATAAGGTACATGATAACACCGAAAGTATAACACTGACAATGAATTTATGACATATCCGTTATGTTCTTTCTCCATTTCTGATATAAACAAGACAACCTGCTTTCCCTCAGCTTCTCTCTAGATCAAGAAACTGATTCGACTATGGCAAATAAGGTCTTGTCTTGTTTCCAGCCTTGTATCCAAGGCTGCAACAGTGTCACATGTCAGGGATGAATGGAAGAGGTTAAATACAGACAACTGATAACAATTGTACAGGTCCATTTACATATGCACTTCTCTGTCTCCTCCTCTAACGAGAAGGCTATACTATTTTTAGAGCGAGGAAATTACGCCAGGAAGCGAGCAGCTTCATATTGCTCTATGCGCATGCACTGTTGGGGCAGGTTATATTCACTTCTAGGAATCGAAGAAGTGTACGGGATTCGAACCCACAACTAAGAAAATGCGAGACCAGCACGCTTCGGATTAATTCATCGGCGCCTAATATTATAGTGATTCCAACAAAACGAATCAGGCCACTGAGAGCTTGAACAAAGTAGGAAATGTCATGATAAACTAGTTGGGGAGAGATAAAGACAAGACACTAGATCTGCCCTTGTACAGTGCAGTTAGGGATCACTGAATTCCACCAACAAAGTTGAGGAGTATGAGCTCGCCATGTACAGATATTTCGGTAGCTGTAGATATATCCGAATTACGTTATAGTACAGATTGTAGAGATCAGAATCAATTACACAATCCTTTGGAGACGTGTACAGTACATCTGTCATATCATATGATTTTGAAGCTATTACACATATTGTTCCTTCAAAAATTTTGTTCCATTGACGCAGGACGAACTGTTTAGGAATATCTCCTTTATGCTTTGTTGGTTTAAGATACAGTTTGGTATAACGTCACGGAAGTTCTTTAGGCCTCGGTGATACGGGTCTAGTTTAGTAGCCGCTAGAGCTAACTGCAAGTTCACTTACCCGGCAAGTAAGAGTTGACCCTAGGGTAGTTTTGGAGGCAAGTTTACTAACTTTGCATTGATATTGGGCAAGTAGAGGTGTAGTTTACAAGTCACTAGCCCTTTACTCAGATATTCTGTCCTGTACCACTTCTCTGAATATTTATTTCCTTTTATCGTCATCATAAGAAAAAAAAAAAAATGAAGCATGAGATATAATAATTACTGCCTTTATTACGAACTCGCCTGTCATTTCGCAGCCTCAAACCGTCTCTACCCCTGAACTCTCGCCCAAGTAGCACCAGCTTAAACCAATATGCGGTATCTTGCTTGTTTATTCATGGGAAGGTTAGCGCTTCAGCATCGGATGGTCCCGTCAACCCCTGGAGGTCGATATCGACCACTTTGAGAACCCCTGATTTAAACCATGCACCAACAATATCAGTTAAGCCACTTCCAGGCTTTAGTTCTGGTTAACGTCAAATAATCTCATTCACCACAAAGAAAACCTTAATATGATTTCGTGGGGCGAATTCCCAAGCTATACATAAATAGTAGGATCCTCCCGCTCCCATCCGATCCTCTTACGCGGGTTTACAAAAAGAATTGGTCGCACTACATTAGCTCCAGCGTGTTGCGGAGTCGGCAAATTGGGACCAAATGAGGTCTGACTCTCGTTTGCAAAAGATATTGTAGACCTCGGGGAGGCGCATTCTTTCGCGGGACACAAATAATGTGGAAAAACGAGGCCGAACGTAATGAGGTGTAGGAACACGGGGGAAAAGTACTAATTAGATCTAATTAGGGGCTGCATGTGTTTCGACAGGATTTGTTAGAATAATGGTAGAGAAGAAAAAAAGGTTCTTGAATATTCTGCAAGGAATAAAATGTTATCTTCGGTGGTTTTGCTTTAAAGATTATGGATAAACATAACCACTCATACGCTTACCAACCCATGAAAAAGATTTTTTACATACGTTTATGAGATTATATGCATGTATGTATATGTATATGTATATATATATATATACATATAAATATATATATATATATATATATATATATATATATATTGTATGTATATATGTATATACTGCAACTGTCCGTTATGCTCTTCCCCACTCTTGATTCTGTCCAGTACCACTTCTCTGAATATTCATTTCCTCTTTCGCCTAACCCTGTGGTGGGGAAAAAGAATACTGCCACCAAGTCTTTCCTTTTAAGTCATAAAAGGCGACAAAAGCGGGATGGAGATAGGACTAGGCATCCTTGTCCCTGTTATCATAAAGGGGACATTTTTAAAAACAAATAAATGATATATATATAAAAGGCATAAGAGGGTCTAGGAGGAATTTTCCAACCAAAACCCTAAGATTTGGGTCATTTAATGTGCGTGGATGTGGTACAGATAGGAGTAAAATGGAAGAGATAGACTACGTGTTTGTAAGAAGAAAGATAGATATGTTGGCATTGAGTGAAACTAAGTTGAAAGGGATGGGCGAGTTTGAGTTTGAGAGTGTAGTTTGAATGGCCTCATGAGTGAAGAGAGGACGAGGGGGACAAGGGGTGGCCGTACTAGTAAGTGAATATATAGGTAAACGTGTGGTGGAGTGGAAGGAGGTTTCTTCAAGGTTAATGTAGATAGATGAAACTAGAAAGGGAGATGGAGGTTTCTATAAATGCATATGGGACTGGTAGTAAGAGGAGTGTAGAAGACAGGGAAGCTTTTTGGATAGACTTAAATGAGTGAATAGTATTGGAAGATCTTAATGCTAGGGATGAATGTCATGCGGAGCGTCTAAAAAGGGGAGGTACAGTGATGGTGGACTGGCTGGTGAGGATGTTTAAGTTTTTGTATATTCTTTTTAATACATATATATTTAAATATATATATATATGTATATATAAATACATATATATATATATATATATATATACATATATATATATATATATATATATATAAGATTGAAGGTGAAAGAAGTTGACGAGGAGAAATGGGAGAATTTTACGCCTTAACGTTTCGACCCGCAGGGTCTTGATCACAAAGCTTTGTGATCAAGACCCTGCGGGTCGAAACGTTAAGGTGTAAAATTCTCCCATTTCTCCTCGTCAACTTCTTTCACCTTCAATCTCATTTGTCATAATATAGTCTATATATATATATATATATATATATATATATATATATATATATATATATATGTATGTATATATATATATATATATATATATATATATATATATATATATATATATATAATTATATATAAAGGGTAGAATACCGAAGGACTGGAGGAGTGCATGTACAGCTCCAATTTACAAGGGAAAAGGAGACAAGTGTGATTTTAGTAGTTTCAGAGGGATGAGTTAGTTGAATGTAGTTGGGAAGGCTTATGGGAAGGTCCTAATTGAGAGGATAAGGAGAGGAACAAAGGAAGCAAATGGTGAGAAGCAGTGTGGGTTTAGGACAGGTAGGTGTTGCGTGGATCAGAATTTTGTGGTAAGGCAAAATGCTTTAGGAAAATGTTAAGATGTTTTTTTGGGTGGTTACGGATTTGGAAAAGGTTTATCACTAGGTAGACAGGAAGGCACTGTGGGAGGTAATACAGATATATGGGATAGGAGGAAAGCTGTTGAGAGCAGTGAATATATTCTACGAGAGCAGTATAGCTTGTGTTAGAATCAGAAATGGAGTGAGTGGTTTGAGGTAAAGGTGGGACTTTGCCAGGGATGTGTTATGTCGCCTTGGCTATACAATTTATACATGGATGAGGTGGTTCAAGAGATAAACGCAAGGGT
This sequence comes from Oratosquilla oratoria, assembly GCF_046742065.1. Taxonomy (NCBI): domain Eukaryota; kingdom Metazoa; phylum Arthropoda; class Malacostraca; order Stomatopoda; family Squillidae; genus Oratosquilla; species Oratosquilla oratoria. The sequence continues at coordinate 50,493,114 of NC_134793.1, forward strand.
AACGGGCTGGGGATTGGAGATGGTTAAAAATGAAGAAAAGTGGAAGATAAGCAAGTTGTTGTTTGCTGACGACACTGCGCTTGTAGAAGGATCAAAGGAGGGATTAAAGAAGTTAATGAAAGTGATGGTTTGAACACATGGAAAGAATACATTAAGAAAATTAGTGAAAGAGATGCGGAAGGCAGAGGTGGAAGGAGTGAACATGAGGGGGCGACCAAGGATGATATGAATGGATGCGGTAAAAGGAGTGTTGGAGAAAGAGGGGAATGTATGTTCAGGAGGGAAGGGAGAAGACAAAAGATAGAGGTAAATGGAGAATGGTTGTGTATGGATAATGCTTTCATGCATGTGAGGAAGTGGGGTGGGGTGAGGGAGTATGTATGAATGATGTTTTGACGCAGCCCAAAGGGGTTTCTCCCCGTCTTCTCTTTTTCTGCATGAGGCAACGGAGAGGGGAGTCACCGATTAAATGAATCGGCATTGCTTTGGATGTGCTGTGTCTTGCTACACTGTTTCTGACTCAGGGCTTTATGTGAGATGCAAGGAGGGGCCAATATAAGAGGGAGGGAGGGCGTGAAAAATAACAGTATGTACGATTACAAATTATTTGGAAATTCGTTAACAAAAGTGAACAGTGAAAAAGATCTCGGCGTAATTATCAGTAATGATCTCAAATAAATCCAAGCAGTGTGTTCCAGCCTCTGAGAAAGGATAAATAAGATTCTAGGACTAATTG
>NC_134793.1:50503849-50508849 GCF_046742065.1 Oratosquilla oratoria
TAAATTATAATCAGTACAGCATCTTGCTTAGGCGTTTATCTAAATGATTCTTAAAGCTTCGAACTAAACTACATTGCACTACCTGTGCAGGAAGTTTATTCCATTCATTAACTACACGGTTGGCAAAGTTGTTTCTACCTACTTCCAAATTGAATCTATTTCCGGACAGTTTGAGACCATTGTTTCTTGTCTGATTCTCATTCAATGTAAAAATTTTGTCACTTTTGATGTTGTCAATTCCCTTTAGAACTTTAAAGTCACATATGAGTCTACGCTTTTTCAGGGAAAACAGATTCATATGTTTTAGTCGATTTTCGTATGATTTATTTTTTATATTTGGAATCAGTTTTGTGGCTCGCCGTTGTACTTTTTCCAATCTGTCAATGTCTTTAATGAGATTCGGCGACCATACAGAAACAGCATATTCCAAATGTGGACGAACTAAGGATTTATATAGCTTGCTAATGAGTGATGGACTTTTGAAATCAAAAGATCGCACAATCAATCCTAGAATCTCATTTGCTTTCTCAGAGGCTGAAATACACTGCTTAGATGATTTGAGATCGTTACTGATAATTACGCCGAGATCTTTTTCACTATCCACTTTTGTTAACTAATTTCCAAATAACTTGTAATCGTGCTTACTGTTATTTTTACCTGTGTGCATTACCTTGCATTTACTTGTATTAAATTTCATTAGCCACTTTTCAGACCATTGCTATAACTTATCTAAATCTTCTTGAATATCTAATTGATTTAAGTGATCATTTGCCATTCCGCACAGTTTTGTATCGTCAGCAAATTTGGAAACAGTAGATTTTACCCAATGGTCTATATCATTTATATATACTATGAATAGAAGTGGCTCAAGAACAGAATCCTGAGGAACTCTATTTGTAATATTTTTCCATCTAGACGTTTTTCTATTTAAAATAACTCTCTGTTTTTTATCATTCAACCAATTATTAGTCCAACTTAATAGGCTACCACTAATTCTATGCAAAGCTAATCTAGTAAGTAGTCTTTCGTGTGGGACGGTATCAAAAGCTTTTACAAAGTCTAGATATATTGAATCTATATTGTTTCTTTTGTCATAATTAGAGATAACTGTGTTGTAGATTTTGAGTAAGCTAGTCACGCAAGTACGTTTCCGTCTGAAACCATGCTTTTTTCAGTTTCTTTGTCGAGCCAATTTGGGCGAGCCTGATTTGGGGGACGTCTGTCCTTAAAAGGAATGTAAGTGTAAATCATCTTAGTGACCGTATTTTGAAATATTTCCCACATCTGATCTACAGGTCTTTCGCTCAATTTTGCCTCCCAATCTGTAAGCTGAAGCTCCTGACGTAGTCCTATGAACTCAGCTTTACTGAAATCGGGTATTTAAGAAACACAAGTATCTATTCATTTTTTCTTTTTTTAGGAGTTTGAATCTAACTAAGTTGTGATCGCTATTTGCGACAGTTTCACCGAATTCTACATCAATTACCATGCTTTCGCGGCTAGTGATCAATCGATCAAGTAAGTTTCCATATCTTCCATATCTTTTACATACTGAATTAAGTAACTGTCACCAAGAAAATAAATCAAGCGACTACCTATATGGCCATGTTTAAGGGTCATTCAATCAATGTCAGTAAAATTGAAATCACCCATTATCAATAAATCCCGGTTGCAGAAACTAGACAGTTCTAGAAATAACAGTTTGTCGTATAAAAATCATCAACACATGGGGAAAACACGTCACACGAAATGCGCTGGTGGCATAAATCGGGAAAGAGTGCTGGTCTGACATTCACTTGGTTGTGGGTTTGAATCCCACACTCCTCTGCGATTCCCAGCAGTGACTGTTACCTGCTCCAACAACCTAACCGCATACGGCAAAAGTGATTGCTTTGGCTGCAGCTACTTAGTGACTCCTGGTGTAGGCTCCTCACCTTATCACCTACGCGAAGTGCAACAGGAACAGGAAATGACAATGCAGTGTTTTTTCATGCAGGGGTCAATGGACCCCTAGGGGGCAGCCGAAACCTACTAGGGGGTTCCCAGGACGGGGGATTCATGTTACAATTAATCCTATAAATGACTTTTTTCAATTCATGATTACGCAATGTGTCTTAATAAACATGTCCATTTCTTCTAGTTTTATTTGGGTAATTGTGTCGATGATTTGTATTATATGTTATAATGTTTCCATTAATAAATGTTTGGAAAAAAGCATCCTGAATCCAGGTACCTTTTGAATGTATAAGTCGATGTAAGGGGTCCACATTGGATAACTGCTCAAACTCCTTTTGGGTGTAGATACATCGTCTAGTAGCAACGGTAACTGACATACGCATGCGCAGACCAGCTTCCTACGACTTGTGATGGAGTTCTCTTGGCGTGGTATGGTAGTATTCAGGGCTCGGTTTGACAAATGGAGATGGATGCAGACAAACTAGTTGTGTTGGGGCTAGAGCAACGACCTGTACTGGAAACCCTCGACTGGTAATAAAAATATCATGACGTCAGAGACTTAAAAAACGAGGGAGGAAATCCAGAGAAAATGGGAATGTGGCATCAGATACATACAGTGCGTCAAAAATTGTCCACTTGAAGGGAATGCACAATGGTCCATGTAACACCCTTTTCAACTCTTTAAAGCTCTTAAAGACAACGTATATTATTCTTCAAGGAGATGAGGAAATGTCACAATGTTTTCATGAAAAGAGTAGACGACAAGGTTCTAAGGTCCTCCCTATGAGTTGAATCATAGAAAAGGTGGTGGCACACTGGGCTAACATGCTACTTGCTTTTGCTGCTTTAAGTAGAAACGACTTGGGTTAAAATGTTCTAGATTTCCGTAAGAACATATCTACAATGTGTTTAACATTCGTATAATTTTAACTTCTCTTAGCTCGTCATTTAGCTTCTCACTACATAACGCAAGAGTAATTCGACATCAATTATCCTATTAACCTTTTCATCTACAAGTTTGGAACAATCTATTCCATTATCTAAATATATTTCTGTTCACATTGTTCTTTACCTATTGATTCATTCATTGTATTCACCCATACCATTTACTAGATAACCTATTTGTGTAATACATGGATGGGGCGGCGTTCCATTGTGCCTGATTTTCTGTTCCTATAGATAATGAGAATGTTTGTATTGATGACGTCAAGTTGACTCAACTTATTTCGTTTCCAGAAGAGTCATTACTATTGTGTTTCTGTGATTGATCACTATGACTATGACGAATTCGCTTTGATGACGTTAAGTCAACTCGAATCATTTTATGTCGAGAGGCATCGTTGCTGTCGTGTTTCTGTCATCGATCATTGGAGACTTTGAGTAATTAGAATTGCTACCGTCAATGAGATAATTAAGTTGTTGATAAATGTACAGTCCGGCAACACTGAAAGCTTGTCTTTTGTTGTTGATTCTTTTCGCAAGATGACGTCTTGTTTGTCACGCGCACAGTTTGGTGTTGATTTGTCACAAATATCAGCATAGGTGGCATTAACGTCGATTGTATTTCTGATGGTCGGCAAACAGTTTTATTCATCTCTTACCAACTAAACTAACTCAACGAACTAATTAATTAACTAAACTAACTGATTAACTAACTAACCAACTAGTTGATTAAACAAATACTCAAATTAATTGAAATAAATACACATAGAAAATAAAATAAAACAAGAGAAAATTATATCATCAAGATTGTTTAAGAGAAATTCCTCGGAGTAAACTGGAGTCATCCTTGGCAAGGCTGACCCCACACAATATCATTAACAATATTTTTAGTATCATTGTTATTATATATTAATTAAAATTGATTACTTTTGCATTCGTCTCCGCTATTAGTCGAAATTTTTTTACTTGTATCATGCCAATTTATGATTCATTTTCAACTAAGCCAAACCTCTTTGTTAACCCCATGGGTTTGTATAATTTTGATTAATCCTTTCCGTACAGCAATGGGTAATCTACAATCTTTTATCTCGCTAACATCCATTCCTTACCAAAACTGTTAAACCTGCCTAATATAACCTCTTCCATTAAGCCCTTTCCTTACCGGACGCCATACATATATATTTTCTTTTTTATTCTGGTTACCCTAAGCTATTTTATTCATATTAATTTCCCCTGCTACTGAAAAAATTCCCTCCTTGCAGGTGGATGTGCCATGAATGTAGTCTGCCAAGAGCCAGTGCTAGACTAATGTCACACTCCGCGGCGCCGCGTGATGCGGCCACATGATGGACAAGTTCAGTTACCCTGATCAAATTTCCTGCCGATAGACAGAACTTTATATAGCGACCACCATCTAACCCCTGATTATAATACTATCATAACCTTTCGAGTCTAATGACTCATACGGTAGACTTTGTTATAACCAACAAAAAACCACCAGGGATGGAAAGGACTGGCGGATTCTGCGGACGACACATCGCGGCGAATGACCCTCGGTTTCTCAGCCTCATTCGTGGAGATGGAAGAGCGGAGGGAGGAGGAAGTGGGGTGGGGGAGATTGCCTGTTATAATGAATTGTAAACACCAAAACATGTTGCCTCCCATCATTGGCAACCCCTCCCCCCACCTCTCCTTCGCCTTCTCCGCATCTCCCCACAAGTTCTCACTACCTCTGTCTTTCACACGTTTTCTCTCTTATTTTCCCTAACTCATACAAAATCTGTCTTTCTGTTTTCTAGTCCCAATAATGAATGTGAAACATTGTACCTCACACATTCTCTTTCTCCTAACACATTATCTTCCTTTGTTCATCTTCCCCCTATCTCATTCTTTTTCTTCCTACTCTCTGCCTCTCCCCCCTCTCTCTCTCTCTCTCTCTCTCTCTCTCTCTCTCTCTCTCTCTCTCTCTCTCTCTCTCTCTCTCTCTCTCTCTCTCTCTCTCTCTCTCTCTCTCTCTCTCTCTCTCTCTCTCTCTCTCTCTCTCTCTCTCTCTCTCTCTCTCTCTCTCTCTCTCTCTCTCTCTCTCTCACTCTATTTCAACG
>NC_134793.1:50513849-50531349 GCF_046742065.1 Oratosquilla oratoria
ATCATCATCATCATCATCATCATCATCATCATCATCATCATCATCATCATCATCATCATCATCATCATCCTCATCCTCCTTTGGGGGCATACGCCAGGGAGCGCTTTGCTTGACTCACACGCCGGTTCCAGTCTCCCCACCCCCCCTGGTCTCTTCGAGCAAGCTTCCATGCAGCCACCCTCCCTCCCTCCCTTCCCACTCCAAACAACTCTCGATAGTTCGATCATCTTGCCCCAATCATTAATTCTGTGGGCGTCAACCACTTCGTCTCTTCCTCCATCGAGGGTTGTCTGGCGGAATCAACCCTGTAAGTAGGATCAACATCAGGGAAACCCACCCATACCGTATGTAATCGATAGAAGATGGGGTATCTGTTATGATAAGACTGTTATCAAGATATACAGAAGAGATAAGAAGTCCTCTCGTAACATCATATTTTGATCTAACGCTTGATTGTTATTTAATAGCTTCCTGATCAAAATATCGGACGACTAAGCAGTTGTCTGTAAAGTGCTAAGCCTAACCACCTAAAGATGCTATCACACTGAGCTATTTTTTTCTCCGAATGTAGCCCGCAGCTTTTGGAAATGAATCTGATATACTGGAGGAAAATAATTTTCCTCTGGCATATTAAATGACGTTCTATGTATTTTTGTTGAGAAAAAAAAATGTCATAGTGATTGTACGACGGAAAAAGTTCTGAAGGTGGGTGGTACCACTGATTAATCCAAAGTTGAAAGAAAACTCACCGGGCGACACTTGTGATAACTCTTTAATGAAATATTCTGATTGAAAAAGAACAACTTCTAGGTGTGTTTTTAGTTGTGATTAGAAAGTTACACGCGTTCTGTGGTTCTAACCAATATGTTTCATTTTGCCAACAAAAAAGTTGCCCAACTTAGATTACGAGTACGTACTAAGTTCTAGCTTCTCTAGTATGATTAGCTTTGGATTAGCATTGCTGTAAATTTCTCATTTGATAGACATGGCGATTTATATCTTACATGTAGCAAATGCCTTTTTACTTTAGTGAATTTCAATTTCAACCCTCCGTTTTTCTACATTAAGTCGAGGTCAGACTGTCACTGGTGTGATTAGATATAAATGAATGACTGTGATGAATAAATATCGTGAAATGAATTTAACTTTGTAGAAATAAGTTAATTATTCGGATATTATGAATAATCTAGATTAGATCAGAAAGTGCAATCTGGTTAATATCATTTCAATACTTCAGAGCAAAATCAACGTGAACTACTATTTTTCCAGCCAATGTGAATATCATCTTTCGATTAAATTACAGCATCTATCTAAGAATATAACATAGATTAATCTGCAAAAATGAGATACTTCAACTCAGTGATTTCTCATTGTCGAAAGGTCACATTATTTCCTAAATTATTCCCAAACACATAGGCACATTCAACTATAAGGCTCATTCCACACGTATCAACCTCACTAGGCAATTTTTTTTTTCTGTTATAGACACATGATCTACTGTTTCATACTAAATTGATGATGCTGATTTCAGATCTGATGTCTAAATTTCTGTATTACGTCCAGATTTTTGTAATTGACAACCCCTATTTCTCTTTTTTTTTTCCCCACTCGCTTAGTAGTCTAAGCCAGTGGTTCTCAAACTTTTTCGTGGTCGACCATATTTGGAACATTTCAATCCTTCGCGACCCAGAATAAAATAAAGAGAATCAAAATGGACAGTGATATATACCTTTTACTTTGGAGAGAAAAATAATGTGTACAGCTTTTCTTTAACAAAACTAAATTAAGTGAATCCATGAACAGACATTACATAAGTAATGTGCGGTTAAAAGAAAAATTTAATTAGTCAAGTATTTGAAATACTCTGAAAACGTGAGAATTTTCCGTGTCCCTGCGCCCCATCAAAATTGATCTCGCGACCCAACTTTTGGTCACGACCTATAGTTTGAGAACCATTGGTCTAAGCTACTTTTCCATGTGAAGTTTTATTTAGGAATACTTAAATAATTATATTTACATGGGTGTCTTTCCCCCTTTCTTCTGTCTTAAGACAGACAGTGAATTTACACTGGCGGAGTTATCGACCCTGCACCCAACCATCCACCCAGAGCGCATTGGTATTATTATTATTTTTTTTATGGCAAATGAACATTAGTGTTCTTAAGTGAAACTTTAGTATTTCCTCTTCATTCGTTGTTTATAGGATGACAAACTCTGCTTCTGTAGGAACCAACAGTAATCTCCTATCATATTTGGATTGAAATTACTTTGATGTTTGGCTAGAGAAGATTCCATTCTTGAAGTCTGGAACCAAGCAACTCTGCTTTTTATTTAGGTAATTCCAAATCATGCACCAAGTCATTTAGTTTCTCTTGACTTAACAGATGCGGGAAACTGTCTGCGTCTGGAATATATATGCCATCTTTCTCTGTTGCCATATCACTAGTAGAATCTTCAGAAGAACTGCTGTCTGTCATCGTTGCTGATGGAAGTGGTGGCGGGTTTGCTTCATCATGTGGAACTGGTTTCATTGTTGATTAACAGTTTGAGTACGTGATCTTTAATTTATTTTTCTTTGAGAAACCAGCAATCTTTGTCAAAAATAACAATCATTGATGTGAGTTTTTGGCTAACGCCAAACCAGGGGACTGAGAACGTCATAGCTTTTCTTTTACCATCTACCCAATCTATTAAAATTACATTGCACAGTGCACAGCAAATATGTGGTGCCCAGTCCTTGTCTTTGTCTCTAATTTACAGTCAAAATAGTACTTATAGGCAAGTTTAAGCTTTGTTGTTATGTTTCTACGTTGTTTCTTAGGTGTATATTGTTCACAGACATAGCAGAAGTTGTTCGCGTGATTTACACAAGCATGTCTATTTGGTGCCATTTGAAGTACCATACAATATCTGAAAAAAATAAAGCAATTGTTTAAATGCAAAATAAGATAGAAATACACTTTGGTAGAAATTAATGCTACAAAAATACAACAATTACCCCAGCCTGATTACTTGCTTAACAGCAGAGAGTTTCAACAAATGTCCTGCTTGCATGTCGGATAGTGACTAGCTAGCGAATGACCGATGGTTCGTTAGTATGTTCTTGACTCAATGTTGCCAACTAGGAGTACATTTCATTTTTCAAATTCGTTAGATATGGATGGGGAAGAGTAGTATAAGTGATTTGCTTTTTAACAAAATCTAGATATGATTTCCACATTACACAAAATCTAGACGTGATAGAGCAAAATTTAATTATAGATATGAGTTTACCATACCAAAATCACCTAGAAACATTTTTTTGCTCTTCTGTAACAAAATCTGTGTTGTCTAGTGCTTTTCTTCGTGCTCAGTTTACTACAAGACGTCAGGTTCTCAAGTAACCATGGGTGTTTATGGACGCTTTCTTCAGATGAAAGAAATCACTTATGACGACAACCAGGATATACGTAAGAACAATCTCCGCTACCTACAAGTCAAAGAAATATTTTCTTATTTGTTTGACATTTCAGATCTCGAAATTCTATCTCGATTGTCAATTTTAAACAATTTTGTTCTTATTTCGATACAAGACACATTGGAGTCAGTAGAGAAAAACCTATTCGCATAAGGAACTGAACTGTTCAGTTTTAGAGACGTTCTTTACAAATCATATTTTGGCTAAAGATACGGAAACCTATTTGGTCATGGCCAGTCGAAGGAAGAACTTTTTTTTTCAGAGGTTAATGGAATCGTCCGTCGTTGTTGGAAGAAGTTGAATGCAGTCAGAATTTTTGCTCTCAAAACAAGACATGTTATGAACAATTGCGAAGAAATGAATGCGGTTTATGACATGTAAGAATGGGGTATTGGCTGCTTGTTATTGTGGCAAAGTAGCATGCAGTTGATATTTTAGGGTCTATATGGGGTGCCCCTACGGACCAGAGCCACACATAATTTTGTCTACGATAGAGGAAAACTCTTCGTAGAGAAATTATGACACTTTTATACTACGACTGTCCCTCCGTTATGCTGTCCCCCAACCCCTTGGTGCTAACCTGTACCATTTCTCTGAGTATTCATTTTCTGCTGTGGGGGAATTCCCTGTGGTGGGGGAAAAGAATACTGCCATCAAGTATTTCCACTTGGATAGTAAGAGGCGAGAAGAAAGGGACGGGGAGTGGGACTAGGCATCCTTCTCCTTGTAGCCCCACAGGGGACATTCCTAAACGAAAAAGTAAAGGCATCAGAGGGTCTGGGAGTTTTCCGACCAGCACCCTAAGGTTTGGGTCTTTTAATGTGCGTGGATGTGGAACAGATGAGAGTAAAAGGGAAGAGATAGGTAGTGTGTTTGTGAGAAGAAAGATGAATGTGTTGGCTTTGAGTGAAACTAAGTTGAAAGGGAAGGGTGAGTGTAAGTTTGGGAGTGTAAGTGGGAGGTTATCAGGAGTGAAGAGAGGGCGAGGGAGGGAAGGGGTGGCTATTCTAGTAAGTGAAGAGATAAGTAAACGTGTAGTGGAGTGGAAGGAGGTTTCCTCAAGGATAATGTGGATGAAGGTGAAACTAGGAAAGGAGGTGTGGGTCTTTGTAAGTGCACATGGGCCTGGCAGTGAGAAGAGTGTAGAAGAAAGGGAGGCCTTTTGGTTAGATTTAAATGAGTGCATAGAGGATTTAGGAAGAAATGTCAATGTAATAGTACTGGGAGACCTTAATATTAGGGTAGGAAATGGTCCAATTGATGGAGTGGTTGGGAAATGTGGAGTTCCAGGAAAGAATCGTAGTGGAGAGTTGATGGTGGAAATGTATCTAGAAAGAGAGTTCATGATAGCAAATACAGTGTTTCGGAAGAAATTCAAACATAAGTACACATGGGAGAGGGTGGTTGATGGAAGGGTGGTAGATAGAGCGTTGATGGATTATGTAGTGGTAAATAGGACTATGATAGGAAAAGTTAAGTATATAAATGTGCTAAGGGGAGAAGGTGGGGGAATATCAGATAATTTTTTGGTGGAAGGTAAGCAGTGGAGGATAGATGGAGGAAGAGGAAAGGGACAAAAGGTAGGGAGGTGCTTAGAGTGAACTCTTTAAAGGAAAAGGAAAAGGAGAAGGAGTACAAGAAGAAGCTGAAGGAGTGGGAGGGTGTGAAGGATAGAGTAGAGCTAGGTGTGGAGGAGGAATTGGGATGGTTCAAGGAGGGAGTCACAAAGTGTGCAAATATGGTGTGTGGAACAAGAAGGACAGGAGGAAATAGAAGGAAGGGTAGTGAATGGTGGGATGAGGAAATGAAGAAGGTTGTAGAAAAGAAGAGGCGAGCTTTCACAGATTGGTTACAAAATAGGACGAGGGAGTCATATGAGAGGTAAGAAAAAAAAAAGAAGTAAAGCAAAAGGTAAAGGAGGCAAAGAGGAGAGCAGATGTGAAGTGGGGTAAGAGTATGACAGAAAATTTCGAAAGTAATAAAAAGATGTTTTGGAAAGAAATTAAGAGAGGAAGAGGAGGCGAATCAAGTAGAGAAGAAAAGGTAAAAGGTGCAGATAGAGAGATGATAATGGAAGAGAAGGCAGTAAGGGGAAGATGGGCAGATATCTCAGGGAGTTGATAAATGTGAAGGAGGATTGGGAGGGAAAGATAGTTGCAGTGGGAAATGCTAAGAAAATGACCGTGATGAGTGAGGAAAATGGAGGAGAAATAAGGAAGGATGAATTGAAGGCAGTTGTTAAGATGATGAAAGCAGGTAAGGCACCTGGTCTGGATGGATGCCATGCAGAATGTCTAAAAAAAAGGAGGTACAGTGATGGTGGACTGGCTGGTGAGGTTATTTAATGTTTGCTGGAGAGAGGGTAGAGTGCCGGAGGACTGGAAGAGTGCCTGTATAGTTCCACTTTACAAGGGAAAAGGGGACAAATGTGAATGTAGTAGTTTCAGAGGGATTAGCTTGTTAAGTGTAGTTGGGAAGGCTTATGGGAGGATCTTGATTGAGAGGATTAGGAGAGGAACAGAGGGAGTAATTGGTGAGGAACAGTGTGGATTTAGGACAGGTAGAGGTTGTGTAGATCAGATCTTTTTGGTAAGACAAATATGTGAGAAAGCTATAGGAAAGGAGAAGGATGTTTTTTGGGCTTTTATGGATCTGGAAAAGGCTTATGATAGGGTAGACAGGAAGGGACTGTGGGAGGTTATGCAGATATATGGGATAGGAGGAAAGCTTCTAGGAGCTGTCAAGAGTTTTTATGAGAGTAGTAGAACTTGTGTCAGGATTAGAAATGGAGAGAGTGAGTGGTTCGAGATAAAGGTGGGACTTCGTCAAGGATGCGTTATGTCCCCCTTGCTGTTCAACTTATACATGGATGGGGTAGTGCGAGAGGTAAATGCAAGGGTAGTGGGTCAGGGATTGGAGATGGTTAAAGAAAATGGAGAAAAGTGGGAGGTGAGCCAGCTGTTGTTTGCTGACGACACTGCGCTTACGGCAGGATCGGAGGAGGGATTGAGGAAGTTGGTGACAGAGTTTGGGAGAGTATGTGATAGAAGAAAGCTAAAGATAAATGTGGGTAAAAGTAAGGTGATGAGATGTACAAGGGGTGAAAGTGGCAGTAGACTGGAAGTGAGCATTAAGGGAGAGCGACTGGAGGAAGTGGATAGTTTTAGATACTTGGGTGCAAATGTGGCAGGAAAGGGTGGAGTGAAGGTGGAGGTAGAATGTAGATTGAGAGAAGCGAGTAAATGCCTTGGTGGATTGAAGAGTGTAATGAGGAATAGACATTTGGGAATGGATGCTAAGAGGAGACTGTATGAAGGAGTGATTGTGCCAACAGCACTGTATGGGGTAGAAACATGGAACATAAGAGAGGAAGAGAGAAGGAGTTTGAATGTGTTTGAGATGAGGTGTCTGAGAAGTATGATGGAGGTTACTAGGCTAGATTGAGTGAGAAATGAGGAGGTGAGGAGAAGAATGGGGTTGGAAAGGGAGTTGGGATATAGGGTTGATGAAAGAGTATTAGGATGGTTTGGACACATGGAAAGAATGAGTAAAGAAAGACTAGTAAAAGAGGTATGGAAGGCAGATATGGAGGGAGTGAACATGAGGGGACGTCCTAGGATGAGGTGGATGGATGGGGTGAAGGGGGCTTTGGGGAAGAGGGGAATGTCTGTTGAGGAAGGACAGAAGAGGGCAGAAGACGGGTGAATGGAGAATGGTTGTATATGGATGATGTTGTGATGCATGAGGTAGAATGGACGGGGGGATGAGGTAGTATGTGTGAGCAAAATTTGACGCAGCCCGAAGGGATTTCTCCCCGTCCTCTCCTTTTATGCATGTGGGGACGGAGAGGGGGGGCGTCGCCGATTTGATGAAGCGGCCTTGCTGTGGATGTGTTGTGTCTTGCGGCACTGCTTCTGACCCAGGGCAGTGGACAAGGTGCAGGGATGGCCCGTCATCCAGGAGGTGCTAAGATAAGAGGGAGGGTGGAGGGGAGTGAAGTGTATTCAGGGATGGAATGGGTGGGAATGATTTTAGGCCTTTTCCTTTTTGGCTACCTCCCTTGTAAGGGGAAAAAGCCTTGGTATATGTATGTATGTAAGGATTATACTGTCTCAAGTTAAGTCTTTTGCACAGTGAAAATAAAAACACAATTTTCCGTATCCCTAAGCTTTTTAATTTTTCTTCACTGCTTGTCTATTCTTTTTTATTTACATGTTCATGTGCTTAAAGCAATGGAACCCTCGAACTTTATTTTTTTACGTCCTGCATTTCACAGACGTTGGTATTGTTTTGACAAAGAGCATAACACCTAGTCTTACCTTGTGATTACTATTCTAGAAAAAAAAAAAAAAGGTATTCCAAACCTTGGCTGCAAATTCCTTATCTCTTGAATTTTGTTTTCGATACTGTGAACATTGAAGTACAGGGATTTCAGAAATTCTGGATTATTTGCAGCGGTCTTTGCTGGCCCACCTTTCGACTGATTTTTTGTTTTGTTTTGTTTTGTTTTCAAGATCAGATCATTTTATGAGTAGGGGTAGCATAGAAACATAGAACTACATAGTATATGTCATATGGTCTCGTGCAGTCACCTCAGTTCTTATGTTCTTAGGTTTTAAGTTGGTCTCCACCCTATAATGTAACTGATGACATAAGAACCTTCAGCTTTACTGCGGCCTGGTTGACATACGAATTTGCTAAAGTGTTGTTTAGTCTTCCGATGCAGGATGCTGTCATCCTCGCACCATGGATCACTCATCACCAAGAACTCCTGAAGTTTAGCCGCGTTATCCTCAGGTAAAGTAAGCTATTAGTAAGGATTAGCTAGAACTCCGCGGGATACCTGTTCACTGAGCTTTGGCTGGCACCTCACGGAGAGCCAACGTACTCCAGTCATCATCGATAGGAGAAAAGGCTGAGAAAAGATCTTATATTTCTCATAAAAAATACTCTTGAGAAGTCGAATCTCTTCATCACATTACTACCTGAATATGCCTCTCAATTTCACAGAACCATCGCATGGCATTTCGTTATGCCACTTTAGCTCTGAAAACGTAGCCTTGCAGCGCTTACCTTATACATCAACCTTGTCGCCTATACACCCCCATCTCAGAGTCTGTGTTTTCCTGAACATTAGTGTATATTATATATAAATAATGATAATTCTTTCAGGAGCAACACCTTTCTTACTAAAGGAAGACTAGTCTCACTGAAGTAAAATTTTTGTCATTGAAGTAATAATTTCACAACTACGTACTCATTACTACCCTAACACTGCTGTGACTGTAGATTAACTTTTTAAAATAAGAATACACAACGGAAAAAATGGTCAAGGGATTAACTTGGTTTATATACACGTATGTGTAAATGTATATTAACAAGTACATGTGTATGTATATGTATTTGTATATGTATATGTATATGTATATGTATATGTATATGTATATGTATATGTATATGTATATGCATATGTATATGTATATGTATATGTATATGTATATGTATATGTATATGTATATGTATTTGTATATGTATATGTATATGTATATGTATATGCATATGTATATGTGTATATGTATATGTATATGTATATGTATATGTATATGTTTATGTATATGTATATGTGCATGTATATATATATATATATATATATATATACATATATATATGTATATGCATATGCATATGTAAATGTATATGTATATGTGTACGTATATGTGCATGTATCTGAATATGTATATGTATATGTGTACGTATATGTACATGTATCTGAATATGTATATGTATATGTATATGTATATGTATATGCATATGTATATGTATATGTATATGTATATGTATATGTATATGTATATGTATATGTATATGTATATGTATATGTATATGTATATGCGTATGTATATGTATATGTACATGTACATATATATGTTGCAGTATATGAATATGTACTATTGCGGACTCGCTATTGAGGTTATTCATTTGTAATGCAGAATTACAGTCCAACTTGGTAAATTTGTGAAGATGGACATTAGATATTGCCCATATAGTAACTATATTGTTAAATCATGTTGTACTGTTACATGTATAATAAAGTAAATGCATCCAATTGAATTGATCACCGTGTTCGACATAAAGATTGGGAGGTGAACTAAGCGATAAAATAAATACAAATCTGATTATGGTATTCTGAAAATTCTTCTTAGTGTTGAATAAAAAAGATTACCTTTGCAAGTTCGACGTTTTGCTCCATAAAAAATCACGGTTACGAAAACTAAACATTGAATAGCATCTACATGAACAGAATTAACTGTATCACCACATTTCTGAAAAATAACCTCGCCAAGCTTAAGCAACGTTTACAAAACCCAGCATACACGGTGCTCTACGGCGGGCACAAGTATAGATGACGTTTAAGAGAGGGGGTATGGGGGTGAGGTAGACAAATAGAGATATGTAGGGTAGGAGAGAAAGAGAGCGAGAAAAATAGAATATATGAGGAGAGAGTGTGTGAGCGAGAGACAGAGAGAAAGAGAGAGAGAGAGAGAGAGAGAGAGAGAGAGAGAGAGAGAGAGAGAGAGAGAGAGAGAGAGAGAGAGAGAGAGAGAGAGAGAGAGAGAGAGAGAGAGAGAGAGAGAGAGAGAGAGAGAGAGAGAGAGAGAGAGAGAGAGAGAGAGAGAGAGAGAGAGAGAGAGAAGAGGGAGGGATAGAGGAGAGAAATACGGCTGGGAGGCACAGTGAGTGAGAGAGATATGGCGGGGCGGAAAGGGAGAGAGATGAGGAAGGAGAGAGAAAGAGAAAGAAATATGACGGGGAAGAATAGATATAGAGATATGATTGGGGGAGAAAGAAAAAGGCGGGGAGAGAGAGAAATAAAAAAACATGGCGGGGGTGAGGGATAGAAAGGCAAAGAGAGAGAAAGAGAGAGAGAGGGAAGGAGAGAGATATGCCGGGAGAGAGAGGGGGAGAAGAGAAGGAAAGGGAGAGGAAAGGTGAGAGAATAATGTATATGGCGGATGGTGAGAAGGAGAGACGGGGAAGAATAGAGGAAGAGAAGTATGTCGGAGGAGAGATAGAGATAAAGAGAGAGAGATATGAGAGGAGGTATGGGAACGAGAGTGGAAAGACATATAAAAACAATTATGGCGGAGGCGAGGGATAGAAAGACAAATGGAAAGAGAGGGAGAGTGAAAAAGAGCTGGAGATATGACGTGGGGGATGATATATATTTATATATTCCTTAATAATAAAGGAGACGAACTCACCAAACCTCTTTCTCTTTTCACAGTAGCATCGTCGCTACAATATATACTCGTATACGTACACACACACACACACACACACACACACACACACACACACACACACACACACACACACACACACACACACACACACACACACACACACACACACACACACACACACACACACACACACACACACACACACACACACACACCTCTCATGGCGCTGTGGTTAGAGCTCTGGCCTGCCACTACGGAGGTCCGGGTTCGACTCTCGCCCGGGGCTGAAATAATATCAGTATCGCAGCGCTGAGAGGTGTTACTCCAACTCTCGTGGGCGGGGAGTTGGGGGTGTGTGTGTGTGCAAGGTCATAGCATTACCCATAGATCGGACTTACGAGCTCTGAGCTCTCTTCCAGGAGGGAAATAGCTATCGATCACGAGTCCAACACGTGATCCAAAGACCAAGTGAATACAAGAATACAAGAATACACACACACACACACACACACACACTCACACACACACACACACACACACACACACACACACACACACACACACACACACACACACACACACACACACACACACACACACACACACACACACACACACACACACAAACACACACACACGCACAAACACACACACAAACACACACACAAACACACACACGCATATATATATATATATATATATATATATATATATATATATAGATAGATAGATAGATAGATAGATAGATAGATAGATAGATAGATATCTGAGATATTGGCTGCATGTTATTGTGGCAAAGTAGCACGCAGTTGAAGCTTTAGGGTCTACATGGGGCGCCTCCACGGACGAGAGTCACACATAATTTTGTCTGTGATAGAGGAGGACTCTTTTCACAGAGAAATGATGACACTTTTATTATACTGCGACTATCCCTCCGTTATGCTGTCCCCCAACCCCTTGTTGCTGTCCTGTACCATTTCTCTGAATCTTCATTTCCTTTTTTTTCGCCTACCCTGTGGTGGGGGATAGAATACTGCCGCCAAGTATTCCCACTCGCAAAGACAAGCCATTTCACTTCTCACCCTGACGACCGACGCACCATTCGACGTAAGAAAGACTTTCCCACAGACTCAGACTATACACCTTTCATAGACAGTCAGACAAAACACATAATACATAACCTCAAGCACTCATCCGCCTGTTGCCCTGACAACATAAGTAACATCCACCTAAAACACATTGGACCACAAGGTATACATGCACTCACAAACATTGCAAACTACAGCTATTCACACGACACTATACCTGACATCTGGAAGCATGGGAAAACAATCACAATCCCAAAACTCAATAAAGTCCCAATAATCCCAACATCACACCGCCCAATCACACTTCTCTGCATTCCGTACGAAGTCATTGAACGCCTCATAACATGGTAATAGTAGGTTGTTGCTATATTAACTATAAATATATTTGGAAGGTTTGGGCGCGTTGGTTAACGACGTGACGAGAGGCGCCGGGAGAGCCTTTTGTTCGCGCTGGTAGTTGACCTGAGATGCCGGAATCTATTCTTGAAAAAAAAAAAAAAAAAAAGGACGTTGCCGGGAAAGTTGGTGAGCTGGATCACTTGAACAATGGACCTTCCCTTGGGAGATCGGCGAAGACGTCAGAATACCAGATTGTAGCGTATGTGTTCGTGCGCGCGTGTGCACGGTGGGCATCGAAGGAAGATGACAGTTACGCTGAATATCGAAGATGATGATGATACCAGCGAAGGTGAATATCGGAGATGATGATAACATGGCTCTGTCCGCTATCTATCACCGACCCCAGTGATATTGGTGCTACAAAGATAGAAGAAAAAAAAAACAAGGCAAGCAAAGCCTGTTGCAGGACCTTCGTATGAATATACATACACAAAATTGTGTAGTAATGGTGGCAACGGGAAAACATCTATGAATAAAAGGAAATAGACTTAAAGGCATAAATATGCGGAAAGTAGGTATTGTTTCCATTTACCTGGGCAAGAATATATATGTTATGAAACTATTACTCAATTCAAAAAATTATAGCGGGGAAGGGGAATTGGAAGTTTTGGGCGAGAGGATTGTTGATGGTCCTCTATTGCAAGGATAGTGTGATTCTGTGAAAGAACGGTCTCTATGCTGAGGGCGCGGGGAACTCTTTTGATATAATCTTTATGGAATACAGTCTCCGTAAGATCATGCAGACTGAGTGTTTTAACTTTGTTTATTGAGTCATGTCCAGTGATACGATAGGGTCCAGAGAAGTTTGGGGAGAGCTTCGAGGTGAGGGTGTGATTAAGGGTGTAAACAATGTCTCTAATTTCAAGGGTACAAAATCTGGCTGATTTGTTATGCAAACGGACCATTTGTTCCGTAGATAAAAAGTATTATGTATTCTTGTGAACAAATGATTGAAATCTACTTTGATCTTTACGTAATAATTGAAGTTGTAAATGGGAGGTAATTCTGAAAGAAGAACATAAGAGAGCCTTTTGCCCGAACCAAAAAGGATATAATGAGGAGATTCCGATATTGACTTATTAATGGAACTATTTATGCAAGTTTGAATCATGGGGATATGTTCATCCCAAGAAGGGTGAAGATTGGAAGCAAGATATCGGAGAACATTGAAAATATTTCTAGTCTGGCGTTCAACTAAGCTATTTGAATTAGGATGATAAGCAATAGTGTTGGATTTCTTGATTTGAAAGAATCTCATTGTTGAATTCAATCCCGTTTTCCGAAATCAGAGCTTTGGGTGTAGCGAAGGGATATATGAGTTTGTCAATGAGTGTTTTTGCTATATGTTATGCTTTTTGTCTGGCAAGGGTGAAGGAATACAGAATTGTGAAAAATGGTCGACACAAAGAGATAATTGTTTCCGGTATGTATCGAATGGTTTAGAAGGTGTAAGGTAAGTTAGAATTGGAACATGCCCGCTGATATGACCTTTGCGATTCGCCCAAGTGTGGTAAACGTCAATGTAAGCGTGTATATCCTTCCTCATGGTTAACCAAAAATAGTGCAATCTGGCTTGTGTAACGCATTTTTCCTTGCCAGGGTGTGCAGCAATAGGTGAATCGTTTATAAAATTTAAAACTTCTGGAATGAGATCCGTGGTGACTACAAGTTGAAACACTGATCTGCTGGATTCATTTTTGTTAGTTAGTGTTTTGTGATACAGAATGTCATCCACTAACATCTAATTGTCGATATCAAGAGGAAAGTTTTCTTTCAGTTGTGTCAGCAGATTCGAGGAAGTATATCACACGTTTCCAAAGATGATCTGATTTCTGCGCTGCGATAACGCGCGCTTGTGTAAGGTTTACTGAAAGAGGATTCTGCGTGATAGTCGCAAAATGGCGACTGAGAGCGTCTGGAACTAGATTTGCTTTTCCATGAACAAAATGAAAGGTGGGCATGAACTCTAGTATGGTAAGTAATCAGTGGGTAAGTTTTCCTGAAATGTTTTTCCCCTTGAAAAGATGTAAATTTGGTTGATGATCTGTGTATATATGTATCTCGTAACCAAGGATGATCTCTTTGAAATGTTTGAGTGCGTAAATGACGGTAATGCTTCTATATCTGTGATTGAGTAATTTCGCTTATGTTTGTTGAATGTGCGACTCGCAGACAATTGATCTAATTTTTCTGCCATGGTGTTACATTAGTACTGCGCCAAGTCCTGTGTAGGACGCATCAGTGTAAATTGTGAAAGGAAGCTTGTGGTTTGGGAAGGCAAGGACAGGTGCCGTAGTTAAGGCTTTCTTTAAGTCATTAAAGGCTTTCTCATGGCCAGGCGTCCGATTCATTGGTGTGTCCTTCTTAAGTAGTGAAGTTAAAGGTGCTGCTATACTAGCGTAACCTTGAATGTAACATTTGTAAAAACCTGACAGACCAAGGAATGAACGTATGTGTTCTATATAAGTAAGGTGTGGAAAATCTATGACTGCCTTCACCTTGGACTGCGATGTTAAATTCCTTGTGAATTAAGGGCATGCCCTAGGAAGCGTATTTCTTTCTGAAGGAAATAACACTTCTTAAGCTTCAGTTTAAGACCTGTCTATTCTAGTCGTGAGAAAACAGTGTGTAGAGTGTGTAAATGTTCACTAACGGACTTGGAAGCTATGATCACGTCATCGAGGTACATAAACATTGACCTAGGAGACCTGCAAATACTCTGTGCATGAGTCATGTAAACACTGAAGGGGCTGATAGCAGACCCATGGCAAATCGTTTGAAGTAATAATGATCTGTGGGTGTGCTAAAGGTTGTCAGAGGCCTAGATTCTGGGCAAGGGTGAGTGAAGGAGACCTTGTAAGATAGGGATTGGGTGTCTATCTGGTTTGATTAGCTTATTTAACTCTCCAAAGGCTACTACAGGGCGGATGGAACCATCGCTTTTACGGACAACAAGGAGGGGGATGTTCCATTTGCTTATGGATTGTTCAATAATGTCTTCCGCAATCATGTATTGGATAAGGTTATCTACAATCATGCGTTTGCTGTGTGGTAATCTGTATGAGAGAATGCAACATGGTTTAGAGTTCTTACGAAGGGGTGTACTATGCTGAATAAGATTAGTGACTCCAAGAGATTCACCTTCAGTGGCAATGGTATGTCTGAACTTGTTGCAAAATGTAAGCAAGTCTACTTGTACATCAGGAAAAGCAATTTGGTTCAAATGTAATGCATCAATGGGTTCCTGTGCTGTTTGCACGTTGGAAGTTGTGGCACAAACTTGAGAAGTTAGGAATTGGTCATTCATGACATTAATGCGTGAGGGATATACTTCGAAATCCCAAATGTATATACCAACTGTGAGATAGAGGGGTGCGTTAGTGTCATTGGCAATGAAAATGCAAGTATGACTTTTCTTTGACGTAGAGCTGATGGCTGAAAGGAGGGAAATGCCATTGGCACGGCAAGTTTTAGGCATACAGAGTACATCGGTGTCTTGTACTTGGAAAACTCGTATATATATCTCTTTATAATCACGAGGGAACGGCATTATTGAGCTGATAAGCACTGCATGAGTGTGTTTGAATGTATATTTCACTTCCGATATTGGGGCAGATTTTGTGTTGAAATCCTCTAAGAAGGGCAAGAAGATCCCGTCAGGCGGTGAAAGATCAATGTTATTTACTAGGTGCTTTGTCCTTTGTTTTGCTGATTTGGACATGCGGGAGGAGTTAGTGCGTCTGTTACGCTTGGAACGCATGTCCACAGGTGGTAGTGAAATAGGAGACTTAGAGTCATGAGAATGTGTGTGTGTGTGTGTGTGTGTGTGTGTGTGTGTGTGTGTGTGTGTGTGTGTGTGTGTGTGTGTGTGTGTGTGTGTGTGTGTGTGTGTGTGTGTGTGTGTGTGTGTGTGTGTGTGTGTGTGTGTGTGTGTGTGTGTGTGTGTGTGTGTGTGTGTGTGTGTGTCGTTGCCATTTGAGTTAACAGCTGGTGCATCCTCGTGTATTGAAGCAGAGTTAATTTGAGCAGTGGGTGTTAGATCAAGTTTTGTCTGTTCGGCTACGTTAATGTGGTTGACTTTATGGGAATTTGCTGATGGAAATGCAGGGAGGAAATGATTAGTATAAATGATGCCATATTGAGCAGGATAAATGATGAGATTATGTTGCTTCATGAATGTTAAGCCTATGAGGATATCAGCAGGAAAGTAGACGCCAGCTACGTAGGTGTTAACTGGAATGACTAGGAAGTCATTTTTGAAGCTAATGTCTAGTGAGAATTTATCAATGATTAGGAAGCGTACACCATCTACATTGCAAAGGTTGACGTTGGGAGGTTCCAAAATGATGACACATTTTGTTCCAATGCAGAGTTTGTGGAATTTGTGTAGTGATATGATGTTGACTGGGGAGCCCGTGTCGAGAATTTTTTTCACTTTGGTGTTACTAGACTTAGTTAAGGAATCTGAAGACATCCCTGGGATATCCAGGGTGTGTACCGGTAACGTTAAAGATTAAATACCTTGGTATGGAGTAACTGCCCTGGGCGTACACTGAGTCTTTGTATTTTGTAGCCACAAAGGAGATATAATACGTGAATACCTTTCAGGAGATGTGTTACGTGCATGTCTAGCAGGGTGTGGTACGGGAATGTCTAGCAGGAGATGTGTTACGTGAATGTCTAGCAGGAGATGAGTTACGTGAATGTCTAGCAGAAAAGAGATCTAGGGATTCTGGTCTGTGTTGTCTCCGTGCTAGCAGCGCATGGCAACGATCACTTGTGTGAAAATATGTATCATGATACTAGCAGTATTGGTTCGATTATGGCGGGTATCTGTGACAATACGTGTTGTTAACGAGGTGTCTAGGTTTGTGGCAGTATGTACAAAACATTCGTGGTCTTGAAGGAGAGCGTTGTCGTGAGTGATCTCGTGTGCCTTATGTATGTCTTGATCTCGTGTTATGTGATGGGGACCGTGTGACCTGTGCTATCGTATGTTCTTGGTGCTATGGGCACTGATTGATTTTGTATCTGAGTGATAACTTGGTCTCTCTCAGAAAATTTAATGGAGAATTCGCCTAATGCCCGTGTGTGTGTGTGTGTATGTATGTGTGTGTGTGTGTGTGTGTGTGTGTGTGTGTGTGTGTGTGTGTGTGTGTGTGTGTGTGTGTGTGTGTGTGTGTGTGTGTGTGTGTGTGTGTGTGTGTGTGTGTGTGTGTGTGTGTGTGTGTGTGTGTGTGTGTGTGTGTGTGTGTGTGTGTGTGTGTGTGTGTGTGTGTGTGTGTGTGTGTGTGTGTGTGTGTGTGTGAAAC
>NC_134793.1:50546349-50558849 GCF_046742065.1 Oratosquilla oratoria
CTCGTATGTATTTTGATCATTAAGAAACTTTTTAGGTTATGTAATAACAGCATTTGGTCTAAAGTTTGCTTCTTCTGATAATGTCGTCAATCTTTCTAGCACAGTACTTTCAAAATCACAATTAGAAGTGTTAGCTTGGTTTGAATTTTGCTTTAAAACCGGAAAAAACACAATGCTATGGACTTCCTGGTAGGTTTTGATAAGTTCTTGTCCCATAATAATTATGATAAAGACCTTTTATGTCTCAAAGACAAAAGTGAAGGCATAAGGGGTGCTGGCGGGCCTCGGGCCAGCACCCTAAGGTTTGGGTCTTTTAATGTGCGTGGATGTGGTACAGATGAGAGTAAAAGGGAAGAGATAGGTAGTATGTTTGTGAGAAGAAAGTTGGATGTGTTGGCTTTGAGTGAAACTAAGTTGAAAGGGAAGGGTGAGTGTATGTTTGGGAGTGTAAGTGGGAGGTTATCAGGAGTGAAGAGAGGGCGAGGGAGGGAAGGGGTGGCTATTCTAGTAAGTGAGGAGATAGGTAAAGGGGTAGTGGAGTGGAAGGAGGTTTCCTCAAGGATAATGTGGATGAAGGTGAAACTGGGAAAGGAGATGTGGGTCTTTGTAAGTGCATATGGGCCGGGCAGTGAGAAGAGCATGGAAGAAAGGGAGGCCTTTTGGATAGATTTAAATGAGTGCATAGAGGGTTTAGGAAGAAATGTCAATGTAATAGTACTGGGAGACCTTAATGCTAGAGTGGGAAATGGTCCAATCGATGGAGTGGTTGGGAAGTGTGGAGTTCCAGGAAAGAATCGTAGTGGAGAGTTGATGGTGGAAATGTGTCTAGAAAGAGAGTTGATGATAGCAAATACAGTGTTTCGGAAGAAAGTCAAGCATAAGTACACATGGGAGAGGGTGGTGGAGGGAAGGGTGGTAGATAGAGCGCTAATGGATTATGTAGTGGTAAATAGGATTATGATAGGAAGAGTTAAGGATGTACATGTGCTAAGGGGAGAGGGTGGGGGAATATCAGATCATTTTTTGGTGGAAGGTAAGTTGAGAGTGGAGGATAGATGGAGAAAGAGGAAAGGGACAAAAGGTAGGGAGGTTCTTAGAGTGAACTCCTTGAATGAAAAGGAAAAGGAGAAGGAGTACGAAAAGAAGCTGAAGGAGGAGTGGGAGGGAGTAAAGGATAGAGCAGAGATGGGTGTGGAGGAGGAATGGGGATGGTTCAAGGAGGGAGTCTTAAAGTGTGCAAGGATGGTGTGTGGAACAAGAAGGACAGGGGGGAAATAGAAGAAAGGGTAGTGAATGGTGGGATGAGGAAACAAAGAAGGTTGTAGAAGAGAAGAAGCGAGCAGTCACAGATTGGTTACAAAAGAGGACAGGGGAGTCATATGAGACGTACAAAGAAAAGAAAAGAGAAGTAAAGCAAAAGGTAAAGGAGGCAAAGAGGAGAGCAGATGTGAAATGGGGTAGGAGTATGACAGAAAATTTTGAAAGTAATAAAAAGATGTTTTGGAAAGAAATTAAGAGAGGAAGAGGAGGCGAATCAAGTAGGGAAGAAAAGGTAAAAGGTACAGATGGAGAGTTGATAATGGAAGAGATGGCAGTGAGGGGAAGATGGGCAGAATATTTTAGGGAGTTGCTGAATGTGAAGGAGGATAGGGAAGGAAAGATAGCTGCAGTGGGAAATACGAAGAAAATGAGAGTGATGAGTGAGGAGAATGGAGGAGAAATAAGGAAGGATGAGGTGAAGGCAGTTGTAAAGATGATGAAAGCAGGTAAGGCACCTGGTCTGGATGGATGTCATGCAGAATGTCTGAAAAAGGGAGGTTCAGTGATGGTGGACTGGTTGGTGAGATTATTTAATGTTTGCTGGAGAGAGGGTAGAGTACCGGAGGACTGGAGTAGTGCCTGTATAGTTCCTCTTTACAAGGGAAAAGGGGACAAGTGTGAATGTAGTAATTTCAGAGGGATTAGCCTGTTGAGTGTAGTAGGGAAGGCTTATGGGAGGATCTTAATTGAGAGGATTAGGAGAGGAACAGAAGGAGTAATTGGTGAGGAACAGTGTGGATTTAGGACGGGTAGAGGTTGTGTAGATCAGATCTTTGTGGTAAGACAGATATGTGAGAAAGCTATAGGAAAGGGGAAGGATGTTTTTTGGGCTTTTATGGATCTGGAAAAGGCTTATGATAGGGTAGACAGAAAGGCACTGTGGGAGGTTATGCAGATTTATGGGATAGGAGGAAAGCTTTTGGGAGCTGTCAAGAGTTTTTATGTGAGTAGTAGAGCATGTGTTAGGATTGGAAATGGAGAGAGTGAGTGGTTTGAAGTAAAGGTGGGACTTCGTCAAGGATGCGTTATGTCGCCCTGGCTGTTCAACTTATACATGGATGGGGTGGTGCGAGAGGTGAATGCTAGGGTAGTGAGTCAGGGATTGGAGATGGTTAAAGAAAATGGAGAAAAGTGGGAGGTGAGCCAGCTGTTGTTTGCGGACGACACTGCGCTTGTGGCAGGGTCAGAGGAGGGATTGAGGAAGCTGGTGGCAGAGTTTGGGAGAGTATGTGATAGAAGAAAGCTAAAGATAAATGTGGGTAAAAGTAAGGTGATGAGATGTACAAGGGGTGAAAGTGGCAGTAGACTGGAAGTGAACATTAAGGGAGAGCGACTGGAGGAAGTGGATAGTTTTAGATACTTGGGTGCAAGTGTAGCAGGAAAAGGTGGAGTGAAGGTGGAGGTAGAATGTAGATTGAGAGAAGCGAGTAAATGCCTTGGTGGTTTAAAGAGTGTAATGAGAAATAGACATTTGGGAATGGATGCGAAGAGGAGACTGTATGAAGGAGTGATTGTGCCAACAGCACTGTACGGGGCAGAAACGTGGAACATAAGAGAAGAAGAGAGAAGGAGTTTGAATGTGTTTGAGATGAGGTGTCTGAGAAGTATGGTGGGGGTTACTAGGCTGGATAGAGTGAGAAATGAGGAGGTGAGGAGGAGAACAGGGGTGAAAAAGGATTTGGGAGAGAGGGTTGATGAAAGAATATTAGGATGGTTTGGACACATGGAAAGAATGAGTGAAGAAAGACTAGTAAAAGAGGTATGGAAGGCAGATGTGGAGGGAGTGAACATGAGGGGACGTCCTAGGATGAGGTGGATGGATGGGGTGAAGGGGGCTTTGGGGAAGAGGGGAATGTCTGTTGAGGAAGGAAGGGAGAGGACGGAAGACAGAGGTGAGTGGAGAATGGTTGTATATGGATGATGTTGTGACTGCATGAGGAGGAATGGGCGGGGGGGGTGGGGGGTGGGGTAGTATGTGTGAGTAAATTTTGACGCAGCCCGAAGGGATTTCTCCCCGTCCTCTCCTTATATGCAAAGGGGGACGGAGAGGGGGGGTCGCCGATTAAATGAAGCGGCCTTGCTGTGGATGTACTGTGTCTTGCGACACTGCTTCTGACCCAGGGCGGTGGGCAGGGTTCAGGGATGACCCGTCATCCAGGAGGTGCTCAGATGAGAGGAAGGGTGGGAGGGGTGTGGAGTGTATTTAGGGATGAAATGGGTGGGAGTGTTTTTATGCCTTTCCCTTTGTGGCTACCTCCCTTGGAAGGGGGAAAAAGCCTTGGTATATGTATGTATGTATGTCTCAAAGGCGTGCTCTTGAACAGCATTTCAGATTGTTTCAAGGACAACAATGGTCTACCCAAACGTTACCAAATGGGTATAGAAGAATTAAAAAAACTAAGTAACATAATTATCGCCAAGGCAGATAAAGGGGGTAAAGTAGTTGTTTTAGACCTAGACTCGTATGTTGAAAAAGCTATGGAGCTTCTTAATGATCAAAATACATACGAGAAACTCACCAAAAACCCCTTAAAAGACATGGCTGCCTCTTTTAATAAGCAAGTTCGTAAGATCACCACTAGTGAACAAGTGTCCAACCTTAAAGTTTTTACTCCCAAGCTCCCTTATTTTTATGGCCTCCCCAAGTTACATAAAGAGGGTACCCCATTAAGGCCCATTATTTCCAACAGGGGTTCTTGTTCCAGCAAACTCTCTAAATGGCTTGCGGG
Organism: Oratosquilla oratoria; assembly: GCF_046742065.1. Lineage (NCBI taxonomy): Eukaryota > Metazoa > Arthropoda > Malacostraca > Stomatopoda > Squillidae > Oratosquilla > Oratosquilla oratoria. Next base: position 50,550,399 of record NC_134793.1, read on the forward strand.
TTTATTATCACCATTTGTGGGCAAATTTTCCAATTCCCATTTGAAACATTCAGAAGATTTCATCCAGAAAATAAAGGAGATTAATATAGTAGGCCGTCGCTTATTAAGTCTTGATATTATCTCATTATTTACGAACATTTGTGTTGATGATGTTTTGTCCTTTCTAGAAACTAAGCTACAACCATTCCAAGACAAATTCCCCCTTCCGGTTTCCAAAATCATTGCTCTTGTACGCACCTGCGTGTCATCTAATGTCTTTTCCTTTCAAAATCGTTTTTTCAGGCAAAAGTTTGGTTGTAGCATGGGTTCGAATCTTTCTCCTGTTCTGGCTAATCTTTACATGGAATACTTTGAGAGTGTTCTTCTTCCAACAATTAAACCCCCAGGTATGATTTGGTTAAGATACGTTGATGATATTTTCACTCTTTGGGATGAGAGTTGGGGTCCCTTTGATATTTTTCTAGATAAACTAAATAATTTAACAACCAACATCAAGTTCAAAGTGGAATGGGAAAAAGATGACAAAATCCCCTTTTTAGACATCTTAATCATGAAGAATGGGAATAAGCTTGCCTTTACTGTTTTTAGAAAGAACACTCATTCAGGTAGTTACCTCCATTTCTTCAGTCATCACCCAGATCACATTAAAAGGAGTGTAGCTTCGGGACTTTTTCTCCGAGCCTTTAGGATTTGTAGCCCCCAATTTTTAGAACACGAATTAACTTCCATCAAGTCCCAATTAACAAAATTAGCCTACCCTCATTGGTTTCTGGATAAAGCCCTTAGTCAAGCCAGAGCAAGTTTTTTCAAACACCCTTCCACTAAGTTAAAGAAAGAGAGACAAAATCCCCTAGTCATCCCCTTCTCAGAGTCCATCAGTCAATTGTCCAAGTTTCTTCCCAAAGAGAAAGTAAATTTAATTCATAACTACCCTAATACTATTAATAAAAAAGTTGTTAATGTTCACCAGAGGTTGAAGGAAGAACATATCCCAGGTGTTTACTCCCTTCCATGTAAAGATTGTAACCTTTCTTACATTGGCCAGACGGGAAGAGACCTACCGACAAGATTAAATGAACACAAAAGGTCGATTAGATATGGCCAAATAAATTCAGCAGTGTTTCAACACGTTGATAAATTTAATCACCGGATGGACTGGGAGAAATCTGATCTCATTTACAAATCAGGGTGTGGGTTCAGAAGGAAAATGGTGGAATCAACATTAATTGATTATCTGCCCACGATGAATATTTCCAAGGGTCAATGGACCCCAGACATCATTTCAGGACTATTCATCACCAAAAATATTGTCAACAAGCTTCCTCCCCCTCCCCCTGACCCGGAGGTCAACTAGGGTTGGGGCAGTGATGTTCTGTATTTTCTCGTGTTCCCTTTCCTTTGTAAGAGGTTGCTACTTAAGATAGCCTCCTCCCTGCCACTTTGTACTACTGAAGAGGATTGCAGGTAGCAATCGAAATATATAGTTCCGCTTACGCAACTCTTTCTTTCGTCCGACTGTGGTGTTAGTTGTGATTTATAAATGTGTTACTACATTTCTCACCTGTGATATATATATAAGTATATATCCGAGACAAAGATCAGACAAAGAATAGACTAAGAACAGCTCAAACATACAGTCGCAGGACAAACTGCTAACTGGCACGTTCCTGATGGCAAACAGGGAAATTCCTCATAGATATATGGGGTACCGTCATAATGACGGCGTGGACCATTGGACACCCTATAGATGGACTTCACCGAATATAATGAATAAGGTGACACCAGAGAAATATCTCACCTGAAACCAGTTGGCAAGGAGGTACGATTACTGCCAACCCCCCTTCATAGCCAACATCAATATGAATAGCACAATCAAAATAAAACCGGGAATTCCTGTGGGATCATCGTCTCCTAAAGGTCCAACCCCATTGCCTCGTGTGCTTACGAGCAGTGTGCCACCGAATGTGAGTAAGCTCTGTCCAGGCAGATCCAAGTCTTGGACATTAAACAACATGAAGAAAATGAAGATCTATATTTACCACGTAAGAAGTCTCTCAGAAGACCACAGACTGAAGAGTTTAATGGTAGAACTGGACAACATCAAGGGGGACATCGTAGGACTGAGCAAAGTCCGAAGAACGGAAGATAAGCTGATACAATTACAAAATGGTCAACACCTGTTCTATTATAGAGGTAAGGAAAAAGTAAGATCTAGTGGAGTAGGATTCTTGATCAACCGAGAGGTTGCTGGTGACGTAGTCAAATTCAGTAGTTTATCGGACAGGGTAGCTTGGATTGTGATTAGGCTGTGTAAAAGGTACACTCTATAAATGGTTCAGGTTTATGCACCAACTTCACATAGTTGAGATGAAGAAATTGAGTCCTTCTACGATGACTTAAGTCAATTAATGGATCAAGAAAAGAGTAAATACACTTTGGTAATAGGAGACTTTAATGCTAAAGTAGGGATGATGGGAGATGAGACGTGGATTGGGAAATTTGGAGTAGGTGTAAGAAATGATAGAGGCGAGATGTTAGTAAATTTTGCAGAGAACTGTAATATGAGGATAATGAACACTTTCTTCCAAAAGCATGTAGGTCGTAAATGGACCTGGAGAAGTCCAAATGGAACAACAAAGAACGAAATAGACTTCATATTAGGAAATGAGAGCAAAAGCGTTAGCAATGTTACGGTAATAAATAAAGTCAATATAAGTAGTGACCATAGAATGGTAGGTTGCACAGCTAAATTCAATTTTAGAGTCGAGAGAAATAAACTAGTTTTAAAAAAGAAAATAAACCTCGCAAAGGTTAAGGATAACAAGAAGAAATTTCAGTTAGAAATCAAAAATAGATTCGAAGCTCTTAGAACTAACGAAAGTAGGAAGTACAAAAAACATTAGAGAAAAGAAGTACTCCAAAGTTACAAATTACCCAATTAAAAGAAGAAGGACCATGCAGATTAAAAGCAGGAGAGACGAAATAGAAAGAGTAGAACTAAACAAGCTTATCAACAAAAGACAGAGATTAGAGAAAAGAAAGAGAAACATGGATGAAATAGAGGAAACTATTCAGAAAGGTAAAAGTATTAAAGTGACCGAGCGCAGACATGCTTTAGGAAGACAGCAAATGATATGTTTGAAAGATAGAAATGGAGAAATAATTAAATGTAGAGACAAAATGGTAAAAAGAGTAGAAGAATTTTACCAAGAGCTTTACTCGTCGAAGACCGTAGTTGAGTCAGTAAATTCATGTGTAGACGTTAGTAGTGTACCAGAGATTACAAAGGAAGAAGTAGAATTTGCTCTAAAAACTATGAAACGTGGAAAAGCACCAGGGGAATATGGTATATCAATAGATCTGTTGAAAGACGCTGGTATAACAGTTCATATCAAATTAGCTGAGTTGTACACCCAGTGCTTACGTCAAGAAAGCGTTCATGATGCGTGATGCAGTGCTATAGTGATTTTGCTTCATAAAAAAGGAGACCAGAAGGACCTTAGTAAATATCGACCGATTATCTTGCTGTCAAACGTATATAAAGTATTCTCCAAGATCCTTACAAATAGACTAAGTGAAATTTTAGATGGAAACCAACCGAGAGAACAGGCAGGCTGGTCCTGGAGCTGCAGCGTCTACGTCGTGGGGTCACCCCCCAACCCCAAGAGTTGGGGGCCAAACGGCAGCAACCACCCCTGGCCACCGGCTCTACGCAGGTGGCACCGATCCCCAAGAGGAGCTACGCCTACCTTGGGGAGTACCACAATCCTTTTTCCCAACATGCAATATTACGTTTTTTCTGCACCGAGGGGTGATTTTCCGGCGATCACCCCTCTTGTTCTACTTTTAGCTGGAGATGTAGAGAGCAATCCTGGGCCCACCACAAAATACACATGCCCAACATGCTCTAAACCCATTACTTCGAGCAGACAGACAAAGGGCTCAGTTCAGTGCAATATGTGCAAAAACTGGGCCCACCTCACTTGTACAACACTTGCTGACACAAACCAATACACAAACACTTGGACATGTTCTACCTGCCCTCCAGTAACCCCACTCCCACCTCCCCAACCACAGCCAGCACCCTCACCCACTCCCAATTTCCCTCTGCCCTTACCCCCGAATAGTACTCCCCTTCCTTTGTCCCCGATCTCTCCTTTCCCCCCCTCTGACCCAGATCCTACACCTTCCCCACTCCCACCCCAACCTCAACCCCAAACGGCAACATACAACACATACAAAACACACAACATCAACATATTACAACACAACATTGACGGTATTAACACGAAAAAACATGAACTTGAACACTTTCTTAAACAACACAACATACACATTGCGATTTTACAAGAAACAAAACTAAGACACTCACACAAAACACCATCATTTCATAATTACACCACCATCAGACAAGACCGGACTGACGGCTATGGCGGTGGACTCATCACCCTGATCCACCACTCCATCTGTTTTGTGGACACAAGTGCCACATCCAAAATTCTCCTCCCTACCACAGATAACACAACAGAAATCCAATCCATTCGAATCCGCACAGGCAACAAATCAACACTGACAATAGTGAACATGTACATTCCCCCCCCCCATCATCCCCCACAGTTCCAGACACCTTCAGGCCTCATTTTAGCCAACTAGCCTCAATCCCCAACCTGATCATGGGTGGAGACTTCAACGCCAAGTCGTCTGCCTGGTATGTCGACAACCCTGACACAGACAGAGGGTTTGATATACAGACTCAGTTTGACTCATTGACTATCATGAACAACACACATAATCATACACATATCCCACACCAAGCCCTCTACACTCCCTCCTCTCCTGATATCACCTTTTGCTCCCCCTGCCTAACCCCAACAACATCATGGAGAGTGGTCGGAACCCTTGGCTCTGACCACCTTCCAATCATCATCACCACCAAAACAAGATGCACTCCAGTTGGCCACAGACACACTTACACCAATTACAAGAGAGCTAACTGGGAAGCTTTTATTGAAGAGACAGAACAACATTTTGAAACACTTAACAGTACACCAATCACAAACATAAACAATGCTGTGCACACTTTTAATACAATCATACAAAATGCAGACAAGAGGTACATCCCTAGAGGCAACAGAAAATCACACAACCTCAACTTCACACCAGAAATCCAAAGCCTCATCAGACAACGTGACACACTTAAACACGGTACCCCCACACCTATCCCTCAAAACATAGCAGACCAAATACAAACACTAAACACTGTTGTTGCCAATAAAATACATGAACAAAAAACACAAAATTGGCAAAACCCTATCAATACACTTGATCACAAAACAAACACCAGCAAATTGTACAAAACACTCAACAGCATTACACTATCCAACAGTAACACTACACGCTCTCACGCAGCAATAATCACAACAACATATAATCTACCCTCAAACAGACAACAAGCAAACGCACTCATACGTCATTTTGCACAGACACCCATCTCACTTCTCACCCTGACGACCGATGCACCATTCGACGTAAGAAAGACTTTCCCACAGACTCAGACTATTTACCCTTCATAGACAGTCAGACAAAACTCATAATACATAGTCTCAAGCACTCATCTGCCTGTGGCCCTGATAACATAAGCAACATCCATCTAAAACACATTGGACCACAAGGTATACACGCACTCACAAACATTGCAAACTACAGCTATTCACACAACACTATACCCGACATCTGGAAGCATGGTAAAATAATCACCATTCCAAAACCGAACAAAGACCCAACAATCCCAACATTGCACCGCCCAATCACACTTCTCTGCACCCCCTCTAAAGTCATTGAACGCCTAATACTTAAACTTGTCACACCACATATTCCCCTTGCTGATTCACAACACGGTTTTAGGCCACTACACTCCACAAACACTCTTCTGACAAACCTCACACAAAGAATTTTAGATGGCATCAATTCAGATAGGCCCCACCAAAGAACACTTCTTATAACATTAGACATTAGTAAAGCTTTTGATGCTATCCCCCGCCACAACCTAACAAATAAAATATATAACACAGACATGCACAATAACACCAAAAGATGGCTGGCCAATTATCTGGCAGGTAGGAATGCTTACGTGTCATATAATGGCCAATCATCGTACATCAGAAACATTAAGAACGGAGTACCACAGGGCTCAGTTCTATCCCCCACACTATTTAATCTATACATGCATGACTTACCCACGACAGACACCTCAGAAATACAAATCTCTTCCTACGCAGACGACATAACAATCACATGCACACATCGTAACACAGACAAAGCTGCAGAAATAATCCAGCCATACCTTGACACACTCAACACATGGTTCATCACAAACAGACTCAAAATAGCTCCAACCAAATCTACAGCAACACTTCTCACAAACTGGACAAAAGAACACAAATACATACCTCATCTCTACATCAACAACACTCTAATACCACACACAAACACACCGAAAATTCTTGGTGTAACATACGATACATCCATGTCTTTCAAACAACACATCATAAACATAAAAAACAAATGCACACCTAGACTTAACGCACTTAAGTCAATCACTGGAACAACATTTGGACAAAACAAAGAAACTAATATAACAATACACAAACAATGCATACGCTCAGTGTTGAATTATGCGAGTCCTGCATGGGCTCCTAATCTCAGTGAGACACACCACAACACCCTTCAAATCATACAAAACAAAGCCCTAAAAACAATTACAGGCCGCACAAATACAACACCTACAGACCATTTACACCATGAAACAAAAGTCCTCAAAGTCAAGGACCACCTCGACATGAGAGGCACACAAACACTTGCCGCAGCCACCACAAACACATTACACCCGCTACACTACATAGCAGAACACCCACACACACCAAGAAACATTAAAACTACACCCAAAGACCTTTATCACGCACAGATACTCTCTTCTCTTCCTCCACAACCACCAAATACCAGCCTCCGGAAACATATTCATAATCATATCACTCACCGCTCCATTAACACACTGAAAGACAACACACTGCTGCATGCCAGACCCCCTGATATCCACCCTTCTGTATCCTCTCTCCCACGAAAGGACAGAGTCCACTTGGCCAGACTGCGGTGCGGTCACCATCCAGCACTTCTAAGCTACCAGAAGAGGCTGGATGACCGCATTGTGAACAGGTGCCCAGGATGTAACACTTCACCCCATACCATACAACACATAATGGAAGACTGCATTATACACAATCATGCACGCAAACAACACAACATACACTCTATAAAGGATTTGTGGGAAAACCCAGTTTCGGCTGTGGCCTTCCTTGGGGAGACGGGACTGCTCGGACAGACAGTCTAGGGAACGACAACAACAACAACAACAGGCAGGCAGGCTTTAGGAGAGGATATTCAACCCTAGACCATTTGCAGGCAATAAATCAACTAATCGAGAAAACAACAGAATACAATATACCTCTGTGTTTAGCTTTTGTAGATTACGAGAAAGCCTTTGACTCGGTAGAACAAATAGCAATACTAAACTCGCTACGCAAACAAGGTACAAACGAACAGATCGTAAGAGTTTTAGAAAAGATTCCTGCGAAAGGTACCGCTATATTTCGACTACATATAGATACAGAAAAGATCAAGATCGAGAAACGAGTACGGAAAGGCGATATAATTTCACCCAAACTATTTACAGCTTTTTTAGAAGATATTTTCATAAAGTTGAGTTGGGAAAAGGAAGGTTCGAAGATTAATAGCGAATATTTGAACCACCTAAGATTTGCGGATGACATCATTCTTATTTCAGAAAGATCAGAAGACTTACAAGATATGCTGAGTGATCTAAACAAGGAAAGCCTCAAAGTAGGTTTAAAAATGAATAAGAGTAAAACCAAAGTAATATTCAACACGAAAGTTCAAAGCAAAGAGATTGTAATTGATGATGAGAGTCTTGAGAAAGTTGAAGAATATAATTATTTAGGCCAGATGGTGAAAGTAACGAAAGTCTATGATAATGGAATAAAAAAAACGCATTACAATTGGTTGGAAAGTGTTTGGTAAGTATAATAAAATTCTGAGAGGCTCTCTACCTTTATGTTTGAAACGTCAAATTTACAATCAATATATTCTACCAGCAATAATCTACGGGTGTGAAAGTTGGAAGCTGACGAGGGCGATGTAAACAAAGCTAAGGACTGCACAGAGGAGAATGGAGAGATCATTGATGGGAATAACACTGAGAGACCGAAAGAGAGCAAGTTGGAAGAGAGAGCAGACTAGAATGAAAGATATTGTGGAGGCAGTAAAAGAGAGGAAGTGGAATTGGGCAGGTAAGTTGGTGCGAACGACTGATGAGCGATGGAGCAAGTGTGTTACTGAATGGACGCCGCGAGATAGGAAGCTTGGAATAGGGAGACC
>NC_134793.1:50561349-50566349 GCF_046742065.1 Oratosquilla oratoria
GTTATTTCCAAAATTTCTTTTTATAAAACAAGATTCAATAATATTTCTTTCTATAATATTATTACAAGAAGTAATTATTTTAGAATTTCCCCAGTCAATATTATGACCATAATCCCTTTGGTGGACAAATAATCCACTGGACACTTGCCCCGTTCTAATACTATATTTATGTTGGCCTATTCTTTTTTCTAAGCCTTTGCCTGTTTGGCCTATATAAATAAAATCAAAATTTTTACATGGTATATTATAAATACATCCTTCTTTACTTCTTGGGGAATTTTTAATTAACAGACTCTTAATGTTGTTATTATTTTTGAATACTATCTGGATACCAAATTTTTCAAAAATGCTAGGAAGATGGATTAAATTTTCGTGGTACGGAATTGTTAGCATATTTTTATAATTAAATGGTTTGACCTGCAACGTATTAAGAAAACATTTCCTAGCTTTGGTTTTTTGTTTTATCAATAAGATGTTTTGGATATTTTAAATTTTCTCCAATGTCATAGATGAATTGTATTTCATGATCCAAGAACTCAGGGGAACAAATTCTATAAGCTCTCAGGAACATAGAAGAAAAAACTGACAGCTTGGATTTTTGACTGTGATACGAGTAAAAATGAATGTACGAGAGGACATTGGTCGGCTTCCTGTAAACGTCAAATTTAAAGTATCTTCCACATCGGTAAATATTTACATCTAAAAATGGTAACATATTATTTTCTTCAACCTCTACTGTGAATTTAATGGAATGCACCAAATTATTTAAATCTGACAAAAAAGTATCCAAATATTGATCATTAGGCCAAATGCATAATATGTCGTCAACATACCTGTACCAAACTGCATTAATTGGAAGAATGTTTGGTAATAACTCTCTTTCAAAAAACTCCATATACAAATTGCTAAGAATTGGAGACAGACAGTTCCCCATGGCCATACCAAATGTTTGAGTATAAAAGTTTCCATTAAATTCAAACTTAGAGTCTATTACACATAATTTGATTAAACTAATAATAGTATGAGCAGGGAGTGTAAAGTCATGTTTCTTTAATTCTTTTTCTAGAAATCCTAACAAATCTAAAACCGGGACTCAGTTTTTTATCACGTGTGTTTTGTGATTTCTTTGCATATATATATATACATATATATATATACATATATATATACATATACATACATATATATATATACACACACACATATATATATATATATACATATATATATATGCAAAGTAGACCACTTGGAAAAAGAAACTAACGAAGCAGAGCGCTTTCGTATATTACATCTGCACTGAAGATGTAATATAGGAAAGCGCTCTGCTTCGTTAGTTTCTTTTTCCAAGTGATCTACTTTGTATAAGTGAACACACGTACCCGTCTTCTTATTAGCATATATATATATATATATATATATATATATATATATATATATACTACAATAGTAGGGTGGCAGATCCTCTTTCAGGTAGATATTATTAAACTTTGCAGCAGCTTCTATATTCACGAGTTTCTTGCTGACATGTTCAACTTTTCTAACACTTGAACGTTGAATATCGTTAAGTTGTCTTAATATACAGTATGTCCAAACTTTGGAATGAATGTAAAGGCAATACTAGTTTCTTGATATCACTTGATTACAAAGAGTAATAATGACAATATATACAAAATGCATATGGGACATTAGGAGAAACCGGGGATTCGGACATTCGCCCAGGGGACAGGATCTGTAGCTCCGCCCACTGAGTCAACGGTGAAATTTAGCCTGTGATCTATATACTTAGAAGTAGGAGTGATGAATTGGTCAGGATTTTTTTTGTTCATGGTGGGATTTTTTCCTTTAATATAAAGTGCCTCTAGGATGAGAAGGCGCCTGTAGTTCGATTCCTTTTGTAGAATGATGGTTCCTTCTTCTAGATCCTTCCTTGTGACTGGGGACTGATGTGTGTCAATGTGGTTTTATTTAATGGCTCCATTAGAGAGGTAAAGGGTGAGGCATCTTTACAGTTTTGTCGTAGTCGACCCTATGTACTTTTCATTAAGGGTTTCACAGTTCCCTTTTGTACATGTGTATTCTTACACATGGTGGCTACGTTGGAGTACTGGGTTCGTTTACATATTCTGGTGCCAAATGTTCAGGTGGATTTTGTCGCCACTGTTGGAGGATCTGATATTTTTGTCGATGATCTTCCTGATGGATTCCTCGTCTGCTCTATATTGGGAAGAAATCGTGTTCTTGTAAAACATTGTGATCTTTTATCCTATTTGAATGTTGTCGGTCAGGGGTCTGTACCATCTGTCCAGGTGTGTGTTGATAACATTTTGTACCTCTAAGATACCCACACACGTGCAGTTTCAACTGACAGTTATAACTGAACAGTTGTAACTGTCAGTTTAAACTGCACGTGTGTGGCCGGCCTAAGAAGGAAATAGGCAAGAATTGTTTCACCAGTAGAATAATTAACTGATGAAATACATTTAGTAACCGTGTAATGAGTTTTGAAACTATCGATTGCTTTATGAGAGGATTAGATAACTTTATGGATGGGGATGATAGGTGATAGTGGACATAGAACTCCCTAGTGCAGGCCTTATGGTCTCTTGCATTTTCCTTCTTTCTTATGTTCTTATAATGCATTTATGGTTCACTGAGTATATCGACGAGGTTACTAGACTATGAATCGAAAGGAACTGTACTCAAAAACCTCTTGCGATGTATGACCATATATAGAAACCCAGAATTTGAAACCAAGACTCTTCCTCGCCTTAGAAATGTGATGCCGAGATGAAAACAGGATTTTTTCCCCCTTTTTTTTTTTTCTCTTCTTTAATCCTTTTTTTTTTTTTTTCTTCTTTCTTTTTTTTTTACGCTCTTGTACTGGTGAAAGTGAAGATGAAGACAAACATGAAGTCACCGGAGAGGACGAAGACAAAGACAAAGACAAAGATGAGGACGAGGTCGAGGAAGAGGACGACAACGAGGACAATAACGAAGACGAGGACGAAGTCAAGGTCGAAGCCGAAGGCGAAGGCAAAGGTGAGGACGAAGACGAAGACGAAAACGAAGACGAAGACAAAGACAAAGACAAAGACGAAGACGAAGACGAAGACGAAGACGACGACGAAGACGAAGACGAAGACGAAGACGAAGACGAAGACGAAGACGAAGACGAAGATAAAGACGAAGACGAAGACGAAGACGAAGACGACGGCGAAGACGAAGACGAAGACGAAGACGAAGACGAAGACGAGACAGAGAGACGAAGATGATGAAGGCGAAGAAGAAGGCGAAAGGGAAATCAAAAGCGAAAGCGAAAGCGAAGACGAAAATGAAGACGAAGACGAAGACGAAGACAAAGACAAAGACAAAGACAAAGACAAAGACAAAGACAAAGACAAAGACAAAGACAAAGACAAAGACAAAGACAAAGACGAAGACAAAGACAAAGACAAAGACAAAGACAAAGACAAAGACAAAGACAAAGACAAAGACGAAGACGAAGACGAAGACGAAGACGAAGACGAAGACGAAGACGAAGACGAAGACGAAGATGAAGGCGAAGGAGAGGGTGAAAGCAAAGACGAAGACGAAGACGAAGACGAAGACGAAGACGAAGACGAAGACGAAGACGAAGACGAAGACGAAGACGAAGACGAAGACGAAGACGAAGACAAAGACGAAGACGAAGACGAAGACAAAGACAAAGACAAAGACAAAGACGAGGACGAAGACGAAGACGAAGACGAAGACGAAGACGAAGACGAAGACGAAGACGAAGACGAAGACGAAAACGAAAACGAAGACGAAGACGAAGACGAAGACGAAGACGAAGACGAAGACGAAGACGAAGACGAAGACGAAGACGAAGACGAAGACGAAGACGAAGACGAAGACGAAGACGAAGACGAAGACGAAGACGAAGACGAAGACAAAGACAAAGACAAAGACAAAGACAAAGACGAAGACGAAGACGAAGACGAAGACGAAGACGAAGACGAAGACGAAGACGAAGACGAAGACGAAGACGAAGACGAAGACGAAGACGAAGACGAAGACGAAGACGAAGACGAAGACGAAGACGACGACGAAGACGAAGACGACGACGAAGACGAAGACGAAGACGAAGACGATGACGAAGACGAAGATGAAGATGAAGGCGAAGGAGAGGGTGAAAGTGAAGACGAAGACGAAGACGAAGACGAAGACAAAGACAAAGACAAAGACAAAAACGAAGACGAAGACGAAGACAAAGACAAAGACAAAGACAAAGACAAAGACAAAGACAAAGACAAAGACAAAGACAAAGACAAATACAAAGGTCAAAGACAAAGACGAAGACGAAGACGAAGACAAAGACAAAGACAAAGACAAAGACAAAGACAAAGACAAAGACAAAGACAAAGACAAAGACAAAGACAAAGACGAAGACGAAGACGAAGACGAAGACAAAGACAAAGACAAAGACAAAGACAAAGACAAAGACAAAGACAAAGACAAAGACGAAGACGAAGACGAAGACGAAGACGAAGACGAAGACGAAGACGAAGACGAAGATGGAGCCGAAAACGAAGACGAAGACGAAGACGAAGACGACGACGAAGACGAAGACGAAGACGAAGATGAAGACGAAGACGAAGACGAAGACGAAGACGAAAATGAAAACGAAGACGAATATATAGACATAGACGTAGACGCAGACATAGACGCAGACATAAAGACATAGACATAGACGTAGACGTAGACGTAGACGTAGACGTAGACATAGACGTAGACATAGACGTAGACGTAGACGTAGACAGTAGACGTAAACGTAAATGTAGACGGTAGACGTAAACGTAGATGTAGACGAAGACGAAGACGAAGACGAAGACGAAGACGAAGACGAAGACGGTGACAATAGCACCCAAAGAAAATTCAAAGCTGGAAAACAGCTGACTCCTGTAACCTTTGATGACCTCTGTTGACCCCGCCGAGGCAGAAACCCTCGAGCACTTGGT
>NC_134793.1:50588849-50591349 GCF_046742065.1 Oratosquilla oratoria
TAAAAAAGATAAAAAAAAAAATCACTCTCCTCTCACTCCCATAAAATGAGAAATTAGAAACAGCCGCTGTTTTTATTTTTATTTTATGTTACTTTAATTAATTAAATTATTTATTTATTTAGGCCAATGTTTGGGTCGCAATTCCCCCCAGCCAGGGCAGTCAGGAATCAACGCAAAATACACACAATACCACAGATAGTTGATCGTTTTCTATATAATGGGAAAACAACAATTTATCTAGATATTTACATTTTGTAAGCAAGATTCGGATAAAGCATAAATTAGTACAGTTTCGACTCTATTCAGAGAGCTGGTGGCGTAATAGGAAGCATGCAGGTCTCGCATTCGCTCAATTATTGGCTCAAATCCCGCATTCTTTCCGGTTCTTAGCTGTGACTGTATATGTGTGTATGCGCGCGTGTATGTGTTTCTCTGTGTATGTGTGTGTCCAAAGGAAAGACAACGATATCCAATGACAGAGAGAGAGAGAGAGAGAGAGAGAGAGAGAGAGAGAAAGAGAGAGAGAGAGAGAGAGAGAGAGAGAGAGAGAGAGAGAGAGAGAGAGAGAGAGAGAGAGAGAGAGAGAGAGAGAGAGAGAGAGAGAGAGAGAGAGAGAGAGAGAGAGAGAGAGAGAGAGAGAGAGAGAGAGAGAGAGAGAGACGAAAAAAAAAAAATCTCTTCGGTCCAGTAGGCACGACGACCGAACGAGCCAATCAATTAGAGCCCCCCTCCCCTCCCCCGACCGCGGCAAGCCAATTTCCGGAATTTGTACACGTGCCACCGCCGACCGAGCGCCAGTGTTCATTTCCCCGCGGCCGGTCCGCCGCTCCGCGCCGTCGGCTCATTTCCTTCGTTGTTTGATACCGCTGGAATCACTCCGCGGGTTCGTACTAATCGTTTGAAAAGAGTAACACACCGAGAGAACGGAAAGATCGCTTGGCTAAGCGCATGCAACGGTCAATGTGATTTGTTTAGTAAGTGCATATACCTGTGTCTATGTATATGATTGTGTCTACGCTTATGCCTATTTCTATGTATATACCTACGTCTGTCTATGTCTATGTCTACAGTATATCTATGGAAGACTATGATACTTCATAAGTTTATATATATATATATATATATATATATGTATATGTATATATATACATGTGTGTGTATATATATATCTATAATATATATATGTATATATATGTGTGTGTATGTGTATATATATATATATATGTATATATATATATATATATATATTCAGTTTCTTCTAATATCTGTTTTGTTTTTTGTTTTTTCTATCTCACGCGATGAAGTTTGTTTCAGTCAGACTGGGGACCATTTTCGTTACCTATTTGAAGTTCCATTATTCACTTTATATATACATGTATATATATATATATATATATATATATATATATATATATATATGTATGTATGTATGTATATATTATGAACAACACACTACTGCAGCAAATTCCAGTGTAGGACGAATAATTTTTTATAATTTTTTTCATATACTCCTAGGTTTTCCTCTTCTGCTAAAGCTATTGCTTCATTTTCCATTTCATAGAATGAAAATCATTACTGGATTTCAGATTAGTTATGCCAGGATCTTCTTTACTCGTAAATATTCTATCCATTCATCTTTCTCAATCATACGATTAAACGTGGTGGTCAAGGACAGTTTTTTGTTCTTTGTTATAAATTGGGACCACATTGGTATCTTCTTGATGTCTCTATACATTACCTAAAAATAGATAAATAGGTAAATAAATAAATAAGTAAATGAATAAATAAATAAATAAATAAATAAATAAATAAATAAATAAATAAATAAATAAATAAATAAATAAATAAATAAATAAATAAATAAATAAATAAATAAATAAATAAATAAATAAATAAATAAATAAATAAAATAAATAAATGAATAAGTAAATAAATAAATGAGTGAATAAATGAAAAAAAAATTCTCCAACCGATGCTTTTAATAATTTTTGCAGTTCCACTTTTACATTGTTCGACACTCTTTCCAGTTATTTCTCCCTTCTTCAAAGCAACTGTCTTAGGTACATGGAAGTTGGAAACACCCTACAATTCAGACTGCATGTTTGCTTCCTTAAAGTATATTCTATCTGCTTTAAACTTGTGATTTCTTCAATGTGAATAATTCATTATTAAAAAATTTGTAGAAAAGTTTAGTTCACCTCTACATTTGTCAATTCAATTAATTTTTCTCGAAGTTTCTTCCTTATTCTCTCTCTTGTATGGTCATTCCTGGCTATCATATATTATCTTTATTTCTATACGTCCTTCTGTTTATCCACTTTTCTCATGCTGTACGCATTTTTTTTCCAAAAACATCTATTAAACATTATATTTTTTCACCTTTTTTATTCGTCTAGTAGTCTTTCGATATTTTTTTCAGCTCCCAAGTTGTAAACATTCAGAGGGATGTCCAATTTCTTCCTTATTTCTTTTACCTCTTTGATTTCCTTCCAATATCTTT
>NC_134793.1:50596349-50601349 GCF_046742065.1 Oratosquilla oratoria
CTTGAGCTACACTGTGCTTTACTTAACCCTGCTCAGGTAAGGCTTTTTTGGGGAAACACCTCAGGTAAAGCGGGGTCTGACAGATACCAAACACAAAAAATACAATAAAAATACTTTCACTGCATTTAGTGACATAGAAATCAAAACATATGTACTTCAACTTATCTTCTTCCATTTACATGCTTGAAGGTGACTATAATTGTTAGAAATATTTGTTAATGAAAATTACAATTTGTTTATGAAAAATAAGGTATTGCTGACTTTAGAGGGTACTTGACTGAAAACTGGAAATGTGAAGCGGTTGGTCATCATCATTTTGTAGAGACCAATGTCCCAACTATCTTTAAGGAAAAACAGAGCTACAACAAATGAATAATAAATGTGTTTCAAAAAACATAAAATCTGAAAAAATCGGAGGTAATTTTTTTTTACCTCAAACATAAAAAAAATATATATATATATATTTCCACCGCATTTAGTGACATGGAAATCAAAACGTATGTACTTCAACTTGTCTTCTTCCATTTACATGCTTGAACGTGACTATGATTGTTAGATATATTTTTTATGAAAATTACAAAACAATGATGAAAAGTGAGGTATTGCTGAGTTTAGAGGGTACTTGACTGAAAACAGGAAACGTGAAGCGTTTGGTCATCATTATTTTGTAGAGACCAATGTCCCAACTATCTTATGAAAAGTAGAGCCATAACAAATGAATAATAAATGTGTTTCATAAACCATAACATCTGAAAAAATTGGAGGTAACTATTTTGACTTTGTGATACTGAAGAATCTAATTGCAGTCATTGCAGATGTGGATTGAATGTTCCTGACACACTGGTCTTTTGCAGCGTAGGCAATAGTTACTCTGAATAACGACAAACAGATTAATAAAAAATATATATATATAATGAATATAAAACTATGATTCCCTGGTCAATACACTTACGATGCATTCCAAATAATACCATCACCATTGAAAACAAACAAAATTCAACATATCAGTCATAAAAAATGATAAAAAAGAAGAAATTCTTATTTACCCATACATATAAATGATAAAACAATTATATGACATGAAAAAAACTCAGGTAAAGTGGGGTCTAACAAACCCCACGCTACTCACACCTAAGGTAAAGTGGGGTCTGACGGGCCCAAAAGCTCTATAAAGCTTATATAGAGCAAGATTCAGGAATTACCTTATCACCCCATTAAACTACTCCACTCGTCAAGAAGGTCTATATGCAATATATTAGTATATTAAAAGTAAAAAACAAAAAAGCATGAGGTCTGTCTGATCCCACTTTGCCTAAGCCGGGTTAAAGGCAATGTATCAAGCGTTGCTATATATATATATATATATATATGTATATATGCATATGCATGTATGTATGTATATATATATATATATATATATATTGTAAAGTAGTATTAGATATTACGTCATATGTGTAATTATGTTATAGAATTGTGTTCCTTTGTATTACATAACTATGTTCATATTTCTTTACATAACTATGTTCATATTTCTTGTCTATGTATGGTAACAATGTTAAGCAGTAACGCCCGTCCACTATATGTAATCTTGCCTACGTGCGGAGAAAGGTGCGCACTCTTGTAGAACAAACAGACAAGCGAAATCCTGAATAGTTCGGAGCGCACAGATTTGACAGTTACTAAATAAGTAGATTGTTCAAGCGAGTCGAGGGTATTAAAACTACCCATGTTGACGTGTGTTAACTTACCCTCCTCCCCCCCTTTCGCTCACCCGCACCCTTAACCGGAAGTATCCCGCTTCCGGTCCAATGGTATATAAGCGGTGGAAATCGCTCACTCCTTGTCAATTTCTCGCATATTAATCTCTTGATAAAAACTAGAAGTTTAGACTCATGAGACGATTGGTGTGAAGTGATCACCCTTTTTGCCTACATTACGTGTCTGATATACATTGCATTACTTTATACTTATATTTGTACTTATTACTTATTTTGATGCATGTTCCTGATCTCTTTGTACTTAGATAGTACCATATTGTATACGTATCTTGTGTTTCTTATTTGAACGATAATTTCCATATTCTTATAATCGTGTAACGGTCCCATTGACCCTACTGCCCATTCTCTTTTGTGTTGATTGCCTGTTAATATTTTCCATATTAATAATTTCGTTTACTAGTTTTATCGCTAGTTTAATATTCCTTTCCTGGAATCTTCTTTGTTACCTTTACTTCTAGTCTTACGAATTATCTAGGCCCTGACCAGATAGTTCAGTCCTACAGTGGCTTCTAGAAGTGAGCTGGTTCTTAAGCACTTATCCGTTATACGTAACGTCTCTTCACTAACCAGCCCGTCCCGTAACAATATATATATATATATATATATATATATATATATATATATATATATATATATATATATATTGTATATCTAGGGCGCAGATTCTCACTAATACACACGGAGTTAAACACGACAGCATTTTGGCACTGGTTAATCTTCTTACTGAGATTTTCAATTTTCCTCACAGTACGTCTCATTTCAGGAGGGTGGGCAAATACAAGCCTTCCAAATTCTTCCATATTTAATTGACGTTTCGACTTCAGGGAGTCATCTTCAGAATAGTTACAAGAGAAAAGTCACAATTTTCAAAGCTACATGATTCACAATTGACAATGGTGTACAGACAACATGGGTTTAAACTTTGCGTTCTAGCAAATCCTTAGTATAACTAAGGATTTGCTAGAACGCAAAGTTGCTGTGAATGCACCGGACCAAGCCAAGACCGTTACTGTATTTTACCAGAATATTTATTGTAGTTCGTACATCCAAGATGAGAAACACATGAAAGACATCATACATAGAAATTGTAAGCCAATAGGTGATTACGATAACTTAAAAGTTATTATATTCTATGACAACCCCCGTACCTGTTCCCTTGTTGTGAAAAACAATCTGTCTGGCAATGGCGGCATATTATCGAGAACCAATGTCATATATGAATATTGCTGTACAACTGGGGGCTGCGCACCCCGTAATTCTTCATACATTGGGTTCACGACATGCCAACTGAGTAGACGGTTGTCCCTACATTTACAACAAGGAACAATTAAACAACACCACCTCCAATACCACCAGGCTTTAATCGATAGGAAGACAATCGTGGATAACACTAGGATAGTTGCACACTGTGCCAAAATTAAGGAACTAAAAATGCTTGAAGCCATCCACATTAGGGAGAGAGCTCCAATTATTAATATTCAATGTAATATGATTTCTGCCATCCCGCTATTTAATTCTTCCACGAGATTTGGAGCCCAACAACAGCAACACCCACCTCCTTCCTCTCCCCTCCCCCTCCTACACCTCACCAACCCCCACATGACCAGCGTGGTGCCCCAGCGAGAAGACCTACCTTACCTGACTCCCCCCCTCTCCCTCCTCCTCCCCCTCCCCCTCCCCCTCCCCCTCCCCCTCCAAGACGTAGTGCCCGGCTACGTAGCGGGTCACGAACCATGCACCGTTCCCAAGCGGCCCATATTTAAACCCATGTTGTCTGTACACCATTGTCAATTGTGAATCATGTAGCTTTGAAAATTGTGACTTTTCTCTTGTAACTATTCTGAAGATGACTCCCTGAAGTCGAAACGTCAATTAAATATGGAAGAACTTGGAAGGCTTGTATTTGCCCACCCTCCTGAAATGAGACGTACTGTGAGGAAAATTGAAAATCTCAGTAAGAAGATTAACCAGTGCCAAAATGCTGTCGTGTTTAACTCCGTGTATATATATGTATATATATATATATATTTATATATATATGTATATATATATATATACGTATGTATATATGTATATATATATGTATATATATATATATATATATATATATATACATATATATATATATATATATGTATGACATATTTTCCATACAAGAAAATTTCGTATCCTGTAAACATTGTATATAAATTGTGTCAGAGAAAATATCGCAATTACATAATATAAATATAGAATTCGTTCAAACCTTCTAAACCAGGCTGTACCCCCAGCCCCTAACCCTTCCAGCACGAAGTGATGGCCTAATTTGAATAAAATCATCTCTGCACATCATTTCTGGAAATGCCGTTTTACCTACATTCAGTCGTTTTGAACAGCCCTTCTCTTACCTGTCTCCTCCCCTTGTTTCATTTTTGGCCGCTCTTCTTCAAGATGCTTGACCTGATGATTCCAGTCGGTTTTCTGTTGACCCTCCTATGGAAATATAATTCCAGGCACTCGACCGCAGCGGAGAGTTTTTCCATAGGGATAGAAGCGCTGGTAAAATTCAGCCCATAACATCAACAACAAAACAACAAAAACAAAAACAAAACTAATAATAATAAAGAAACAACAACAACAAAAAGAGAAACAACAACAGAAGCAATAGGAGCACCAACAAAAAACAACAATAGAATAAAAAATAAGAAGAAGAGAAGAAGAAAAAGAAGGAGAAGAAGAAGAAAAAGAAGAAGAAGAAGAGGAAGAAGAAGAAGAAATAGTAGAAGAAGAAATTGAAGAAGAAGAAGAAATGGAAGAAGAAGAAATTGAAGAAGAAGAAATGGAAAAAGAAGAAGAAATGGAAGAAGAAGAAGAAGAAGAAGAAGGAGAAGAAGAAGAAGGAAAGAAGAAGAAGAAGAAGAAGAAGAAGAAGAAGAAGAAGAAGAAGAAGAAGAAGAAGAAGAAGAAAAGAAGAAGAAGAAGAAGAAGAAGAAAAGAAGAAGAGGAAGAAGAAGAAGAAGAAGAAGAAGAAGAAGAAGAAGAAGAAGAAGAAGAAGAAGAGGAGGAAGAAGAAGAAGAAATAGAAGAAGAAGAAATTGAAGAAGAAGAAGAAATGGAAAAAGAAAAAGAAATGGAAGAAGAAGAAGAAGAAAAGGAGAAGAAGAAGAAGAAGAAGAAGAAGAAGAAGAAAGAAGAAGAAGAAGAAGAAGAAGAAGAAGAAGAAGAAGAAGAAGAAGAAGAAGA
>NC_134793.1:50619757-50627257 GCF_046742065.1 Oratosquilla oratoria
TTGCAACGAATCTAGGATTTTTACTTCTTCCCCTTTCCTTTCAGCAGAAATGAACTTTACGAAAACTAGAAAGCTCAAGAAAGAAATCAGCTAACAATTTATTTGCTTCCCTTTTTAAAAGAATATGCTTGAAAGAGAATCTCCTGCCACAATTCAGGATTCCGTGCTTTCCCTGTTGTTTATGTTCTCCATCATCAAAATTATTTGTCTAAAAACTTTTTCAATACATACATATATATATATATATATATATATATATATATACACATATATATATATATATATATATATATATATATATATATATATATATATATATATATATATGTAAAATCAAGTACATACCTTTCAAAGAGCCACGTTCTTGTTTATTGTTGACCGGCATTCAATTGAAGTCGATGTATCGCAAGGGAAAATTAATTTAAAAATCGAGACTCATTGGAAATTGCAAAATAAACAAATGTTAAATATATACGAAACCTAATTTCAAAAAATCATATTTTGCTACTGTATATGTAATCTTGCACGTAGTAAAATGTATGTTCAGCCGAGTATCATATATCTTTGTGTTTTACAATGAGCAGTCAACTTCATTGAACGATGCTTTCTGAACTCACTTTGAATTTGGCTGTCTAATTATAGAAGGTATAGGTGATTGTTTTTGTCGCAGCAAAGAGGCTTCTGGCTTATAGTTTATTCTTTACTTTTATTCTAATGAACACTAATTACCAAAATGATTCACCAACAACGAGAGATCGCCATTATGGTATGCCTTTGAAATGCAATAGAATGTAGTAGTGTTCGGGGAAGTTTCTTTTGTGATCTATGACATATAGATGAAGGTCGCATCAGGCTTACCTTTTCTTTTGAAGTAAAAACAAGCTCATGGGCAAAGGGTAGAAGCAGGAAAATGGGTCGAAATGGGAGAGAAATAGGGAGAGTAAGAAAAAGGAAGAAACACAGAAGGGGAGGAGGAATAAAAGCGAGAAAAAGGATTGGGAGAGCACGAAGGAAGAGAAGAAGAGGAGGAGGAGGAGGAGGAGGAGGAGGGAGAGGAAGAGGAGGAATAGGAAGTGGAGGTGGAGATTGAGCAGGATGTGGAGAAAAGGATGGAACAGATGAAGCGGGTGGAGGATGTAAAGGTTTATAGGACGGAGGTGGAGTAGAGGCAGAGGAGCTAAAAGAAAAATCTGATACTGAATGAGAGGATGTAGAGGGGATATGTAAAGTTGAATCAAAGGTGGATCTCTAGGCAAATGTGGTGGAATGGTAGGAAAAGGATTTAGAACAAAAAAATAGAGTTGAAGGAGACAGTGAAGGCGAAGATAGTAGAAAAGGTGAAGTAGATTGAACTGGATGTGCAGGAGTAGGAATGGAATTGGAGATGGATGAAGGAAGTGTGGGAGGTGATCAAGTTGGACAAGACAGACCAGGTGAAGGAGGTGGAGTACGAAGTAGAAAAGAAGGTAAAAGTGGAGTTGGAGGAGACGAAGGGGTAAGAGAATGAGCAAGAAGAGGAATAAGAGGTGGAGAATGAGGTGGCTAAAGAGATGATGGCGATAAGGGCGAGATAAAGGAAAAAGAAGTGAAGGATGAGAAGGGCCACGGGAGGAAGTAAAGGAATAAAAATTGACTAAATGATAGAGAGACGGTGTGGGTAAAACCATTGGCGAAAGAGAAAGAAAGGAGGAGGAGGAGGAGGAGGCGAAGAAGGAAGAGGAGGAGGAACAGGAGAAAGATTAGGAGGAGGAGGAGGAGGAGGAGAAAGAGGAAGAAAGAAGGATGAGGAGGAGGAGAGGTAAGAAGAAGAGAAAGATGAAGAAAAGAGAAGGATCGGAATCTGAGTATAAAAAGGCCTAAGAGTAGTGAAGGAGGATAGAAGGAAGAGAGAGAAGAGAAAGAGAAGCGGGGAGGAAGAGGAAGAGGAGGAAGAATAGGAGGAGCCGGAAGGGGGAAGAGGTAAAAAAGGATGAGGTGAGGGAAGCAAAATGGTATAAATGAAAGAATGGGAATGAGATTAGAGGGATGGGCTATGGAGGGAGAGAGAGAGAGAGAGAGAGAGAGAGAGAGAGAGAGAGAGAGAGAGAGAGAGAGAGAGAGAGAGAGAGAGAGAGAGAGAGAGAGAGAGAGAAAGAGAGAGAGAGAGAGAAATAAAGAGAAAGAGAGAAATAGAAAGAGAGAGAGGTAGACACAACGTTAGACATATATTTTAAGTAACTGATAAATACAATTTAAAGAACTTTAGCCAAAACACTTTAACTATAACAGTTTCATTATCCTCAATGTACCAAGATCTATAGTCATAAACATGCAAATATCTATTTGAAATAGTTCAGTTTATATCTAAAGTAACCAGATATAAATTCTAAATATGTAAAATTCATAATAGGTTTATCAATAATGAATTTATTAATTCAATGATAAACATTGCTAAAAGACCCATTTCGTGCTTTACTTATACAAATATTCATCTATCATTTATCATTTGTTTATTAATTTACCTACTTGTTAATCTATCTACTTATTCAGTCATTCATGCATCTATCCTTATATTTATTTGCTTATTTATATATTATTAGTTTAAGGGTGGAAATATAACTCTTTAAGATTCTAAATTCTTAAGATTTTGAATTTCTAAAATATAAACTTGTTAATATTCAGAATTAGTATGATTTAGAATTTCTAGAATAATATTTCTATAAATCTGAATTTATGAAGTTATTAGAATTTTATTTTGAGATATTCTTTATTTGAAAGTGCTTTTACTCCTTTCCGTCCTCAATTTGATATTGTAAAAAATCTGTGTTATCATCCAACAATTGAATTTCAAATTTAGATATTGAGTTGTCTAATATCAGCTTCATACATTCTAAACAGGTAATCAAATAATTCAGTTATAAAATAAACTGTTTTGAACTGACATACACATTTTTATAATCAAATTTAGTTCTTTTGATTTAGACTTATCTTTTGTTTACATTTGGTATGAATTTTTTTTTATACAAGTTGAACTTTTTAGATTGATATTCTGTGTCAGATTATTATTATTATTTTTTTTTAATCAATTCAGAGTTGATTAATTTGAGGGTGCAAAGGTTCAAATAAAAATGTAGAACCAGAGAATATCATTCAGTTAAAGGGCGATCTTTAAAGGGCTATCATACTGTGCTATTTTCTCTCCTACATCCTACCTCCAGTCTCCATTTGATTAACTAGAATATAGCCTTGCTTACATAAATCGAGGCTTCTCTAAGAACATTACAACAGTATGTCTAACATTCGTATAGGTTTACATTCTTCTAGTTCATCATTCAGTTTTATTAGATATGACGAAATAGTAATAATTTGATATTCAGAGAATTGAAGAATAAAATATTGTAACCGAAGTAATTTTTTACTCAAACGAACTGACAACACTCGACGGTGGTGAAGCCGGTGGAAGCCTAGTGTGATAACCTGTTAACATTTTATTATGAAAAGTAAGTATGATAAACCAAGAGGCCAGAACTAAAAAAGCTAGTGATTAGTCACCCGTAGCCATCATATTCGACCTTCGGTCCTCAGGGTACGGAATGAGATAAAAAACAACGCTCCAAAGCGTCACAAGAAAGAATAAAGACACACAAATAAATCAAGAGTAAAGTTCAATAGTATAAATGGAAATGCGAGAGAAAAAATCTTATGAAAGGAGGAAGGAGCTTTGGAGGGGAGAGGCAGAGAAACGGTGACGAAGAGGGAAAACGACTAGGAAGGACGGAAGAAAGAAAAAAGGTTGATTAGGTAAACATTGGAAAAATCGAAAACGAGGGGAATAGGACTGAGGTGGTGGGAAGGACGTGAAATCAGTAAAGAGTAAACTAAATGAAAAGAGGAAGGGGAGTAGGAGAAAGATGAGGGAAACGAGAAGATAGAAGGCGACTGGAGGAGGAGGAGGAGAAAGATGAGGGAAACGAGAAGATGGAGGGCGACTAGAGGAGGAGGAGGAAAAAGAGGAAGAGGAGGGAAACAAGAATGAGGAGGGCACCTAGAAGAGGAGGAGGAGAAGGAGAAAGAGGAGGGAAACGAAAAGGAGGAGGACGACTAGAGGAAGAAGAGGAGGAACAGGAGGAACAGGAGAAATAAAGGAGGAGGGAAAGGGGAATAAAATGGATGAAAAATAAAGGAGGATGAGTAGAGGAAGAAAAGAGGAGGAGGAGAGGGAGGAAAAAGGAATAAAGTAAGACAAGGAGTTGAACGAGGATAAAGAAGAGGATGAGTATGAGGAAAGGGAGGTGAAGGAGGAGGGGAAAGGGAAGCTGAAGATAGAGGAGGAAGAAGAGAAAAAAAAAAAGGCAGGGAGAGGAAGGAGTACGTAGCTGAAGGTGAACATAAAGAAAAGGAGATGAAGGAAGAGGGAGAGGAGATGTTGGAGAAGGAGGAAGAAGAGGAAAGAGGAAGAAGAGGAAAGAGGAAGAAGAGGAAAGGGGAAGAAGAGGAAAGAGGAAGAAGAGGAAAGAGGAAGAAGAGGAAAGAGGAAGAAGAGAATAATAGTAGAGAACAGAAATATGAGAAGGGCAAGAAGAGATATAAAGTTGGTAAGGGACATGAGTGAAAAAAAAAGAGATTGAAAATAGAAGGATAAACAAACAACAAATGAAGAGGAAATGGAAATAGAGATAGAAGATGAATTACGAAAACTTGAATGGAATATCTTGTGTACTTGGTTTTGATTAGATTTCATAGGTTTGAAGGATTATCGCATTGAGCCATTTTTCCTTCAACTTCAAATTAATCGGCCGTATTGCCTACCCCCAGAACTTTTTCCGCCGTAAAATCATTATGGCAATTTTTTTTTCTCAACACAAATATATGGAATGTCATTTGATACGCTGGAAAAAAAGTTACTTTCCTCCAGCATTATCAGATTTCTTTTCAAAGGCTTCGAGATGCAAATCTGCTTCAATAGTTAGAGAAAGATAGAATTAATGACTTTGGCATCGTGATGACTGCTTGATGAACCCATTTTCAAATAGCATCTCTTAGTTCACAATTGCCATGCACATAGGAGACAAAGAGAGAGCTTGTTGAAGAATAAATTTTGATGATGAGGGGGTTAGGTTATTTTGTTGCCTAAGGAGAAGATCTAAAAAGTACGGGTCTGAATACACAAGAGGACATGTCATCCGTAACAATCTACGCATTCTGATAATTACTATCGATCGTAATGATGAATCATTTCTTCCAACGTGAGGTTTATATGGCGGCGAATTTTTTTTGAAAACTAGACACCGTCTATCGTACATATATATATATATATATATACAAGTCCTGGGTTCGAGTCCGGGGACAACTGCCGGAAATTATGTGATTGGCATCGTCGTCATTGGCGATTCTATTCATATACATATACATATACATACAAATATATATATATATATATATATATATATATATACATATATATACATACATATATATGTATATATATACATATATATATTATATATATATGTATATATATATGTATATATGTATGTATATATATGTATGTATATATATATATGTATGTATATATATATACATATATATATATATACATATATACACATGCATATATATACATATATATGCGGAGTAGACCACTTGGAAAAAGAAACTAACGAAACAGAGCGCTTTCGTATATTACATCTTCAGTGCAACAAGTACATAGTGATAGGAATACATAGACAATATATACATGATACAAAGGAACAAGGACAGTTTCAATAAGCGTAGCGACCAATTACCCCCTGGAGAGCTTAAGCTCATTGTCAATTATCTGACGATGGTGGGGCGACATCAGGTCACAGTTTCTACTAATGATATAGGACGACATTAGGTCAATTCGTTGGGTTACATTTTACCTCATATTATCTTACTAATTTCTTGACAAATGAAATTATTAAGTTTGTACAAGCCTTTATGTAGGTTGGTATTTTGATTACTGGTGGTATGAATCAAACTGCACTCTATTAAATTTCTTGCTATTATGTTGTTGGTATAATAGATTGCCTGGGCATTACCCCAATCAACTGGATGATTATTTAATTCAATATGCTTGAATATACCACTAGAATGATTGCCATCCCTAACATTTTTCTTGTGTTGTTCAATTCTAATGTTTAAGGGTTTGGCAGTTTGACCTATGTAAAATTGATTACACATTTTGCAAGGAATTTTATAAATGCATCCTTTTAAAAAGGATGCATTTATAAAATTCCTTGCAAAGCGCTCTGCTTCGTTAGTTTCTTTTTCCAAATGGTCTACTTTGCATAAGTGAACACACGTACCCGTGTTCTTATTAGCATATATATATATATATATATATATATATGTATATATGTATGTATATATATATATATGTATGCATGTATTTATATATATTATATATATATATGTATGTATATATACATATATATATATTTATATATATAAATGTATATATATATATATATGTATGTATATATATACATATATATATATATATATATGTATGTATATATATATATATATATCTTATATGTATTTATGTATGTATGTATTTATATATATATTTATATACATATATGTATGTATCTATATATATATATATATATATATATATATATATATATTCTCTTAGGCAGGCTTGGTTAAAAGCAACTGCAAATTCAGCACTGATCAATTTCTTTTTCAGTTTCTAGCTTCCTGAAGGTATCCTTTATAGAAAGGGGTAAAGGAAAGCGTAGATTTCCTATTCCGGCCACTATGGGCTTGACGTTTCGACTCTGCCTAGGTCATTATTAAAAGACGAAGATGGAACAAATGCATGGGTTTATATAGTACAAAGATGCAGAAATACGGCGTATGATTGGCTGGAAGGATGACCTTTTCTCGTCTCATCATGGTTGAGAGGGCGGGGCAGTTTCCCTCGTACGCTCATTGGCTGGCTTGTCCGTTCTCTCGAGCCTCGCTACTCCGGGGCTGTAGCGTGATATTTTCCGTCCTGTTTCGGGGCTTGCCTCTCCTGAAAGGCTTAATCCTTTGGAGTATAGTAGGGGCGTATTGGTGGGAATTTAGAGACGGCCTACTTTCAGCAATATGCAAAGCTTCAAGGTAGGCACGGCGGTTCTTGTCGGACTCTCTCTGAATGATGAAAGTGTTCTGCCGAAGGACATCACCTGTGAGATGCTGGCCATGTTTCTCCAGGAAGTGATGTTTGGGACCTCCTTGAGTCAGATGATAGCTCAGGCGCCTGGAGAGTTTGGTAGTAGTCAACCCTATGTAAGCATCATAGGGCGTACAGTCCCTATCTGGGCAAGAAAATGTGTACACAAGGCAGATACTTTCCATATTTCCATGGCGTGGTGAACTATCGTTCTTCATGATGAGGTCCTTTGTGTGGCTGTTCCTGTAGTACAATACCAGCTTTACAAGTTCTACGGGGTTAGTAACTTGAACATTCCTATCAATGATACTTCTCACATCCTTCTCTTCTTCGCG
>NC_134793.1:50632257-50647257 GCF_046742065.1 Oratosquilla oratoria
CCAACACATAAGGTTCAATCTGGCGGAAAGATCTTGGTGACCATTTGGGTTACCAATTTATCACATTTAAAATGACCATAGCCTAAGTTTATGTTCTTATCAAACGTGCCTGATATTAAGCAGGATTCTATTATATTTCTTTCTTGTAGGCTTTTTTCTTTGGCTAAAATTGTTGCCTTAGACCAATCAATATGATGGTTGTATAATGCTTTATGTTGAAATATTGTATTATTTTCCTGGGCAGATCTCACACTATATTTATGTTGGTAAATCCTTGTTTCCAAGTTTTTCCTAGTTTGTCCAATAAAAATTTGTTACAATCTTGGCAAGGAATTTTATAGACCACATCGTTGTTGTTAGGAGGGCTGTTCTTAATTAAAGTTTTCTTAATGGTGTGGTCATATTTAAAAGCTACTTTGATATCCAATTTTTTGAGTAGGTTGACAATACTAAGAAAATTTTCATGAAAAGGAAGAACAAGTGTATTAAGTTGTTTATGGTTTCCTTGTTCTTGATTGCAAGTTTTGTAAAAGCGTTTCTTGGCGGTATTGTGACATTGATTAAGAATATGAGTGAGATATTTTAACTTTTCCCCAATATTCCGGATAGCTCTAATTTCGTCATCAATAAATTCAGGATCTGAAATCCTGTAAGCTCTCAAGCACATGGAAATAAAAACAGATCTTTTTACATTGATGTAGTGATTGGAATAAAAATGAACATAGGAAAGAATATTGGTAGGTTTTCTATGGACTTTTGTTTTGAGAGTACCATTATCTCTAATTATTTCAACATCTAAAAAGGGCAAACTGTTGTTATTTTCTATCTCAAGAGTGAAGTTAATGGAGGGTACCAGTGAATTTAGATTAATAAGGAAATCATCAATAGATAGGTTATTAGGCCAGAAACACAAAACATCGTCTACATATCTCAACCAAATAACTGTTTCATCTTTGATAGTTGGTAATAAATATTTTTCAAAATGTTCCATGTAGATGTTAGCTAAAACCGGTGAAAGAGGATTTCCCATAGCCACCCCGAAGGTCTGCGTGTAATATTTCCCCTCAAGGACAAAAGAAGAATTATTTACACACAGACCTATTAATTTTATAATTTTTTTACAAGGGATACCAGCAATACTGTTCCCTAGAATATTAGGGAGAAAAGTTAAAGCATCTTTAATTGGGACGTGTAAAGAGCCTAGTAACATCGGAACTAACTAAATTGTAAGGATAATCAATGTTAAGAGATTTAACCTTTTGAATCAAGTCTTCACTATTTCGAATAAATGAGTTAAAAATAGTGCCTACAAGTGGAAAAAGCTTTGTCACAAGCCACTTAGTAAGCTTATAGCTTACAGAACTGATGATGGGCTTTATGCTATTTCACTCCCAGAAGAGAGCACAGAGCTCGTATGATCGATCTATGGGTAATGCTGTGACCTTACACGCACATACATCCCAACTCTCCACCCACGAGAGTTGGAGTAACGACTCGAAGCGCAGCAATACTGATATTATTTCAGCCCTGGGCAGGATTCGAACACGGACCACCGTAGTGAGAGTCGGAGACTCTACCAACAGCGCCACCGAGTCGTGTGTGTGTGTGTGTATGTGTGTGTGTGTGTGTGTGTGTGTGTGTGTGTGTGTGTGTGTGTGTGTGTGTGTGTGTGTGTGTGTGTGTGTGTGTGTGTGTGTGTGTGTGTGTGTGTGTGTGTGTGTGTGTGTGTGTGTGTGTGTGTGTGTGTGTGTGTGTGTGTGTGTGTGTAGGTGTGTGTGTGTAGGTGTGTGTGTGTGTGTGTGTGTGTGTGTGTGTGTGTGTGTGTGTGTGTGTGTGTGTGTGTGTGTGTGTGTGTGTGTGTGTGTGTGTGTGTGTGTGTGTAGGTGTGTGTGTGTAGGTGTGTGTGTGTGTGAGAGAGAGAGAGAGAGAAAGAGAGAGAGAGAGAGAGAGAGAGAGAGAGAGAGAGAGAGAGAGAGAGAGAGAGAGAGAGAGAGAGAGAGAGAGAGAGAGAGAGAGAGAGAGAGAGAGAGAGAGAGAGAGAGAGAGAGAGAGAGAGAGAGAGAGAGAGAGAGAGAGAGAGAGAGAGAGAGAGAGAGAGAGAGAGAGAGAGAGAGAGAGAGAGAGAGAGAGAGAGAGAGAAAAGAAAGACAGAGAGAGGCTTCTTGCCATGGTAAGTGGGGAAGGAAATGAGGCGTGCACATGGAGAGTCAAAAAGAGCTCTGCCGATACTGGAGTAAATCAAAGGAAAGAGAGTCGCCACGAACCAAGGGAGAGCAAACGAAGAGAGAGGTAAGGAGGAGGAGGAGGAGGAGGAGGAGGAGGAGGAGGAGAAAGAGGAGGGGGAGGAGGGGAAAGAAGAGGAGTAGGAGAAACAGGAGGAGGAATAGAAAGGGGAGGGAAGAACGAAAAACCGGGAGGAGAGGGAGGGAAAGAAGAGGATGAAGAGGAGTAGAGGAAGAGCAAGAGGAGAAGCTAGAAGAGGAGGAGAAAGGGGAGGAGAGAGCGAGAAACAGGAGGAAGAAGATGGATGTAAGAGGAAGAAGAATAAGATGTGAGGAAGAGGAGGAAGGACTTTGTGGTCTGACAGTATAGCCTACAGAGGAGAGCTTGATCTCTGCTGGAAGCTGTGCCTCAGGGTGTTGGTGGTTGTGGTGGGGAGGGGAGTTGCTGAGGCTCAGATATCGTAGGATCTCCCTGGATGGCCTTTCAAGAACACATGTCTCAAAGGCCTATGCAGGGTCCCAGAGGAACAACTATCATGTGTATTCACCAGCTGTAGGTGTATTCACGCTGTTGTATTCATCGTCTTTTGGTATTCACAAGGAACAAATCCTCGTAATATCTTGCATATATTCATTAAGTTCAGTTTAACTGGTCTAGTTTCATCTAGATAGTTTCTTGGTCAAGTTAGCGTAATCAGGTAGTTGCTTTGTTAACCTAGTTTAGTTGATATCATTTTTGATTTAACTATTTTAACCCATTAAATCCCAAGTTTTTTTGGTCAGGAATTTCCACGGTTTTCTGTAATCCAAGTAATCTGAAGGGTTATGAGAGACAATGTATAGTAGTTTTAATGCTTTATTTCCTGCAGTAAGCTTATAAGAAGCTGTCCTCAAATGAGGACACTGGGATAATATGATAGCTTTGTATAGTGATATTATAATCTTTTAGCAAAGGATACTATAAATAAAAATATATTCTTCTCTTTTTTTGTATTTGATGCTGAAAACTTGTAAAAATATATCTGATATTCTAAAAAAACATTATATAAAGTAACCCAATACAAATAATCTGAATCATGAAAGCCAATATATCATTTTGCATTCACTTTTTGTGATAAGGGGCAAAACGTTCTATACAGAGTGTTACATTGCATTTAGCACAATATGTTCTTGGTTTCTTGGAGCAAGATTGCCTTTGGCACCGTCTTTGTTGTTCCCGTTCTGCAACAACATAGTCCTTTCCGTCATACCGAACATCAGCGAGTTTCGTAGATGGGCTTGGTGTGTTACTTTTTCTCCTCAGTTTTCTGCCTGCATCTCCCAACTTCAAATAAGGGGCACATACTGCTTTTTTTAAGCTTACTAAGTCAAGGTGTTCCTTTCCTTGATGTAGGAATTTAAGGATGATCCACGCATTTACAATCATCATGTCTAATACACGTGTGAAGAGCGGCCAATACCACTTCTTTCCCCGTAGAGAAGTTGCGTATTTTCCAGTCAACCAGTCATGGTGATCTACACCTCCCATATAAGCATTGTAGTTGTTCAGAACATTTGGCTGATGAACATCACCTTTTGCTTTGATATCACTTTGCCATCTCTTAACCTTTTTGACAGGTTCAATGGTATCATAATTTGTTCCAACACACACACACTTGTTGTCAGACCACCTGACAAAAAGAATTTCTTCATTTGTGTCAAACATATAATCATAGGTGCCTCGTTTCTCTCTTTTCATGATATTTGTTGGCCGTAAAGGACATTTGCTCAATCTGCTTTCCCTGACTGTGCCTGTGGCCTGATAACCGAGATTCCTAAGACGAACTAACAAATCATACCCAATGAAAAAGTTGTCAAAGAAAACAGAATGAGAATTTGGTACTTTCACTGCCTCTAACATTCTCAAAACAACTTTTGTTCCGAGTAGCAGGCCATCATTATCATCATTCCTAGAACTCTTGCCATAATACATGGCAAAATTATAGCAGTAACCTGAGGCTCCACATACAGCCCAGAATTTGTACCCAAACCTGACGGGTTTACCTCTCATAAACTGCTTCAATGAATTACGTCCATAGTACTTCACCATCATTTCATCTACAGATATGAATTCCTGAAATATGCCAAACTGCTGAAATGACTCTTTGGCTAGTGACAATAGAGACCTAATTTTGAACCCTTTGACATGTGTATTGTCCTTGGCATCTTCATTATTGGAAAAATGTATATAAGACTTTTCACAAGCTGATAACGATTTCTTGACATTGCCCTTTGAATGATTGGGACCCCGAGATCTTCCTCACTTGACCAGTAATCTCTCTCAGAAGGAACTTTGTGATATCCAGAAAATAGTAATATTCCAATGAATGTTTTCAACTCATCAACACTGAATGTAAAATCACACATTTTTACATGAACTTGCATAGCAAACTGTCTCTTTGACAATGTGCTCATAGATGCCGGGAGTCATAAGTTTCTCAAACAGTTCCAGAGGTGATAAAATATCTAGATTATCTTTCATTTTCTGCAAACAATCCCTTTGATGTTCGGAACGCCCTTTGACCTTCCTGTATTCAGGAGTTTTGCGTTTTTCTGGATGATGTAGTGGCTTTAGCTTTATTTTCAGCATGTTCTTCTATCGGCACTCTATCCACATGAACTTCTAAGGTACCAGGCACATCTTGAACAGATATCTCATCCATTTCATCTTCAGCTATATCCTCCTCGTCAGTCAGTTCATCTACATCCTGTGGTACAATAATCACATCAGCTCTTTCAGCTGTATCTTCCTCTTCATCCTCATCAAACTAATTCAAGGGCTCTCTCAACTGTGAGTGCAGAACGTTGTCTCTTCGCCATCTGTGATGAAACAGAATAATATACATAAGTTTATAAAAGGGAATAATCATAATAAAATAAAACAAAAAATAACAATTTATTCTGTTTTTTTTTTCTTAAATTTTGGCCTGTATTGGCCATGTGAGGGGAAACAGATCCCTCGCACATTGACACTACTATTATACAGTAACTATATAACTACTATAACTAAATAGTTGCACTATTATAATGCACCAACCTTTGAAGCAGTATTCAGTCAGATGTGTTGCCTACGGCGATCCGAGCACAAATGACGTATTAGTGGGTGTAGCAGGCACCGTCATCCATGGAATGTTGTAACATGAATAATCAGAGGGAGTCGCAGGTTCTTTTATCGTTGTCCTGTTGTGACCTGTAGTAGCACATGCTTCTATTATATTGTCCCAGTGTCCTCATTTGAGGACAGGCATTTTATAACATTGCTGGCTTGCTGGGTACTAATAATAATTACCTGATATATAATGTACATGGTAAATCAGCGTCTTAGAAACATGTGACAACACCTATAATATCGGTGTCGATAGAGTAGTACTCTGTATTGAAGATGAAATGTTGGCTTATTTGTGGCTCAATTTATCCCTGAAATTGGACCCCAACTAAATGCTTTTGTATGCATCAGTGAAACATAGTTTTAACATGAGGTTGTTGCAAAAACATTATAGTTTGTATTTTATGTATTTTTGAGTTATTCTATTCGTTTATTTATGAATATGACAATAATATACCCAGTGTCCTCAAATGAGGACACTGGGACATAATGGGTTAAATGAGTAATTACTTGGTCTAGATAGCTTGGTATGAATATATGTTTCTGTCAGTTAAACTAATTTAGTCGAGTAGTTCCTTGGTCGAAGTAGTTTCGTCGTCTGACCTTCGGCAGAAGAAAATCTTTCAATCAGCGGTTCCTAATATATTTGGGACTGTAGACCACAAGTCCATTTAAATGATATTGTGAACTAGTTTATTTTTGAGTAAAGATAAATAAAGAACAAATAGTAAAATTGAAAAATATCCATCAATTTCCAGTTCATTGCCAAATTAATGGACATTCTGTGGACCACCCAACACTTCATCAAGATCCAATGGTCGAGAACCAGTTATGAATGGGATAGAACAAGAAATTATTTAGACTGAAACTCTTAATATGCAGGCCATAGGCCACTCTCTCAGTGACAGTGTGGGTACTCACACTTAGAGTGCAGATATGTGTGTAAAAAATTGGGTACCACATTCACTTCCGCTGGTATCAGCGACAAAGACCCCAGTCAACAGCCAGCTTCACTCATTTTATCACACTTCACCAGAGCATTGTCATTGTAAGAGGCTCGTAGATATAGGTCGACAAGTGAGGCAGATAGAGAAGGTGGTGAGTATTTATTTTTTTATGAGTTGGATATTCGGTAAACAATAGTTCGCAGGGGAAGGTTGCGCAAGCTTACTTTCCGCATAAAGTCATAAAAAGTGGTCGGAAGCCGGGATGACATGTATGTTGTGGTTTTTGCTGTATGACGTATTTTGCTAATGTAACCTAAGTGAGTATGCAGTGATTTGAGTAAACAATGTTGCATACATACTTGTAACAACTATTCTGATTGGAGAAAGGATGGTGGAGGAGAAAAAAAAAATCAGTTGGTTCACGATTGTAAGATCACGCCCTTAGGGGAGGTTCTTAAATATAAAGTTAAAGTTTGTTAGACTAAAGAAATCCTGACGTCACTGCAAAACTGACATAGGACCTAAATTGAGTGTTCTTGACGGGAGTCCTTTGGTGTACCTTATAGAACCAAGTGTAGTAATATTCGGGGAGAAAAGAAAGGAAAATTAAGTTCCTTTTAATTCCCTATGTGCAGAAAATATAGTAAAGGGAGAAGTAGAAGTCTTATATTGCAAAATACCATAATAAGAGAAAATGAACTTCAGAATTTGAATTAGTTGGCTCATCGGAGGCATGGGACCTATCGACTAAAAGGGTGAATAACAGAAAAAAAAATTGAAAGACAATGGAGAAAGTAGAAAGTGAGAGACGTACTAAAAGGAAGTAAAAGCACGAAATAAAGACGGGACATAGAAGCGGCAACAGTGGTGGCAGCGGTGGGATATAATAGCATAGAGGCAGGTTTAGATGTATTTCCTTTTATCTCAGCACATTTCAAGCAGTTTTCTATATAATCATATATATAAGAACATAAGAACATAAGAATAAAGGAGACTGCAAAAGGCCATAAGGCCTACACTAGGCAGCTCCGTATCCATCACCACCTGTCATCCCCATCCATAAAGTTGTCTAATCGTTTTTTAAAACATCTGATAGTTTCAGCGCTTACTACAAGATTACTAAGTTTATTTCATTTATCGACCACCCTATAAGTAAACCAATTTTTGCCTATTTCCTTCTTAAATCTAAATTTGTCCAGTTTATACCCATTACTGCGAGTCCTGCCCTGTTGTTCTATTATGATGACCTTGTTTGCATCACCCTTGTTATAGTCTTTGATCCACTTGAACACTTCTATTAGATCACCCCGCACTCTGCGTCTTTCCAGAGAGTGTAAGTTTAGGTGCCTAAGCCTCTCTTCGTAAGGCAAATTTCCGAGTCCTTGTATCATTTTGGTTATTCTTCTCTGTACTGATTCTAGTGAATTTATGTCCATTCTGTAGGACGGAGACCAAAACTGTACCGCATAGTCAAGGATGGGTCTAACTATCGCTAGATAGAGTTTAATAATTACCTCTGCACTTCTATTCGTTACCGTCCTAGCAATGAAGCCTAATGCTACATTAGCTTTATTTCTGGCGCTAATGTAATCCTTCATGGTTTTAAGGTCCGGACTCACCAGAACTCCCAAGTCCCTCTCGCACTCAGATTTGTCTAAAAACGTGTTATCTAAGTTGTATCTATTTTCGGGGTTGTGTAGCCCTACGTTTAACACGCTACACTTAGAGATATTGAAGTTCATTTGCCATTTCACCGACCATGTTAACAGTTTATTAAGATCATCCTGCAGAATCTGGGCGTCGTCTCCTGACCTAATTAGGCGTCCTATTTTAGTGTCGTCCGCAAACTTACTAACATCACTATTTAACCCATCGTCTAAGTCGTTTATATACATAATGAACAACAAGGGACCCAAAACCGAGCCCTGGGGGACCCCGCTAGTAACATTGCCCCACCTAGATTTTATTACATTTATGGTGACCCGCTGTTTTCTGTTACTAATCCAAGCTCTAATCCATTCTAACACTTTTCCTCCTATGCCATGGGCTTTGATTTTATTTAGTAATCTCTGGTGTGGCACTTTGTCGAACGCTTTGCTAAAGTCAAGGTAAATAACATCGTAATTTTCATTGTTGTCTGACGCCTTATATACTTTAGTGTAAAAGGATAGAAGATTAGTCACACATGACTTACCCTTGGAGAAACCATGCTGTGAATCACGAATTAAATTATGCCCTTCAATGTGTTCTCTGAGTCTATTTACTATTATTGATTCAAGCATTTTTCCTATAACCTATGTCAAACTGATTGGCCTGTAGTTGCATATAGACGATCTATCTCCCTTCTTAAAAACAGGAACAACGTTTGCCTGCCTCCAAGCAGTTGGAACAGAACCAGTGTCTACCGATTTATTGAATATTTCAGTTAACTGGTCGCAGATTTCAAATTTACACTCTTTAAGCATTCTTGGAAAAATTTCGTCTGGACCCGGAGATTTTGTAGCTTTAAATCTGTCAGTCTGCTTGACTATTTCTTCTTTACTAATGCTGATATTAGTTAGACTACTTCCTTCATCCCCTCTGAAAATCGGATCGCAGTCAGGTACTTTATCTAACCTCTCATTAGTAAACACCGATAGAAAATAATTGTTAAACTCCTCACTCATTTGTTTTCTTCCGATTCTATCATGACTTTTTCATCGTTTTTAATTGGCCCTGTTCTTTCTTTAATTTTTGTTCTATACAGGTGAAAGAAACCCTTTGGTTTGGATTTTGCTTGACTAGCAACCTTGATTTCATAATTACGTTTCGCTGAACGTGCATTCCTTTTAACCAGCTTTGCCATTTCGTTATATCTTGATCTAAGGTGTGATTCCCCGTTTTTTATTTTTACGCAAAGTCCTCTTTTCATTCCGATCTCATGTTTCAATCTGTCCGTCATCCATTTGGGAGTATTACTATTTTTCTTCATATTTTGCCAAAAGTATTTACGGCAACAGTCATTGTCGATCACCAACAGACCGCCCTAAGCAATTATATGATAAGTTACTAGCGTACAGGAGGCGAGGACTTGATACAAAGTGTCCACAGTTATATCTTAGAAAGCATAAAGGATATATTCAATTTGCAGGTGTCTTTATTCAAAATCTAAGCTAGTAGACTTACACCATGAACAGATGATATTGCCTGTCGAGTAATTTGAAATTATGGGTCAAAGGTGTCTGTTTATTTCACAAACTTCTATATATCTAATAAAACTAACTAACTCCCCCAACACGCTATATAAAGCTAATTTGCTGAGGCTGTTGAGGTGAATAAAATTGCTTGATATCAGAAAAAATAATTAAAAAAGAAAAAGTAAAAGGTCGCAGCAAAAAATTAAACCAAGGTTAAGACGTTATCACGCTGGGCAATTGCTCCTGCGACTGTTGGAGCAGATTTGCAGCCATGTTTCGGGAAGGAATCTGGTATACAGGAAGAAAAAAAAATTCCTCCAGCATATCAAACGATTTTCTATGCATTTTTGTTGAGAAAACAAAATAGTTTGCCATAGTGATTTTACGGAGGAAAAAGTTCTGGAGGTGGGTGGTACCGCCGATTAATTGGAGGTTGGAGAAAAAATATTCCAGTGTAATAACCATTTTACAGAAACAAATTTACCCATATAGAGCCCTCAAAGGAGCTAGACAAAACCCATTTCAGAGCTCGACGTTCTCTTCTTTCAGACCATCCGACTTCAGCAGGAGGAGAGGGGAGAAGTGGGGGAGAGGAAGGAGGGGGAGTGAGGGGAGTGCCCCAAACCCACAGGCTCCATTAGTAGATAGCCAATACGATCCCACCGTTCTTTCGGGTGCGGGGAAGGTGCAAATCGCCCCCTGGGGTAATCTGGTCTCGCACCGCGGTAGGTGATCTTTCTCCTAAGCTTGCCTCACTTACACCTACTCCTCCTCCTCCTCCTCCTCCTCCTCCTCCTCCTCCTCCTCTTCCTCCTCCTCCTCCTCTTCCTCCTCCTCCTCCTCCTCTTCCTCCTCCTCCTCCCCTTCCTCCTCCTGTAAATATGGCTACTCTTTCTCCTTCTCGTCTTGGGTGTCATCGAAGACCTTATTTTCATACTTCTCCTTCTTTCTCTTGTATATGAACCTGTTCTTTCTCCTCATCGTCCTTGTCGTTGTCTCATCCTCTTCATCCTTTTTCTTTTCATCTTCTCCTCCCTCCTTCTCTTCTTTTTCCTCCTCCTCTTGTTCTTTCTCCTCCTCGTCGTCGTTGTCGTTGTCTACCTCCTTCTTGTCCTCCTCCTCACCAGCCTCCTCTTCTTCTTCTTCCTTTTTCGTTTCCCCAGCTCCATCCTGCACCTCTTTTCTTCGCTCTCTTTCACTGTCCTACTCTTTTACCTCTGCTGCTCACTCTTAATTTCTCCCTCATTCTCCTTGGAAGATGTTTCATTACATCTGAAATTGCTTGTACTTACTCTCTTCTTCATACTCCTTCCTCCTCCTCATTTTATTTCTCTCTCTCTCTCTCTCTCTCTCTCTCTCTCTCTCTCTCTCTACATATATATATATATATATATATATATATATATATATCCTATTTTCTTTAGTTCCTTATTTTCCAACCTTCCATTCTTTATATCCATTCTTACCGGTCTTCTAGGTGAAAAAGTCATACCATAAACCAACTATCTGTAGTCGAAGTTGTTTCATTACATTTGCCCTATGTGCATGCACACACAAGTGGATAAGGTCTTTAGAGGTCGATGTATTTAGTTATTAATCTGTTTTCTTACTTTTCTTGTGATGTTCTGTACTTATGAAAAGGCTTTATCCCTTTTGTGAGTTTTGCCGTGGATTTTTTCCATATACTGACAATATGATTGGGTAAGAATATCATCTATCAAATGTATCAACATGTGCACATATTTATATATGTATACACACATACGTACACACGTACACAGGTACACACACACACACACACACACACACACACACACACACACACACACACACACACACACACACACACACACACACACACACACACACACACACACACACACACACACACACACACACACACACACACACACACACACACACACACACACACACACACACACACACACACACACACACACAAACACACACACGACTGAGCCCTCTCCATCTGGTCCCATTCCAGCCTCATCTTCATTGAGGGCCCTTGCCTCTCGTCTTGCCTCCTCCACACAAATACGAAACTCCACAAGACTCACCTCCATTTTCTCCTCCACACCTCAAAGCAGCCCTCGGACGATTTGTTTCGTCTTTTATTTTCATTTAGTCATTTTGTGCCCGAGTTTGCCTTATCCGAAGAA
This sequence comes from Oratosquilla oratoria, assembly GCF_046742065.1. NCBI lineage: Eukaryota > Metazoa > Arthropoda > Malacostraca > Stomatopoda > Squillidae > Oratosquilla > Oratosquilla oratoria. The sequence continues at coordinate 50,643,928 of NC_134793.1, forward strand.
AATCGTTTGGCATGAGAGAGAATAATAATCTAAAAATGAAACATTTTGGTCTTGAATTGCGATTTTTTTATCATACTTGATTGTTTAGCTTGCTCCAGGTATTTAATTTTTTTTATTTTTGTTATTCTTCAAAGAGTGACAAAAAGAGTTTGGGAGCCTCCCAGTGGAAGAAAAGAAAGAAAGACAATGTTGGATGACCCTTAAGATTTCATTCAAGGTTCATGAGGCTCTTGCGGTGCTCTGTCACCCCCTCACTCCTCCGCTGCTTCGACAAGTCATAGTTCTTTTACAGTCACTTGCACCCACGGATAAAGTGGATTTCTTTCCGTTTTCAGCCGTTTTCTGACCTAGACAAATATATATATATACATATGTATATATATATATACGTATATATATATATATATACATATGTATATATATACACACACACACACACACACACACACACACATATATATATATATATATATATATATATATATATATATGTATATATCTTTTTCAACCACAAATCACTTTTAATTCCATGCCATCGCAACCGAGACTTAGAGTCGCGTATTGGTTTGCGTCACTGTAACTTAGCTACGGGTTGGCTGGGTTCGAATCCTCGGCTCGCCCACGTTTCAATTTCCAACGGATGCCTCCTTCGAGCGACTCTCAGTCTCGATTGCGATGGCATAGAATTAAAAGTGATTTGTGGTTGAAAAAGATATTAATTGATCACTGGGTAATTTGACTAGTAAAACTATAAATAAAAAAAGACAAATGCAGAAGTTGGATTCGCTTTGGAAGACAATGATTATTTTCTCGATAAAGTTTTCACTATATAAAAAAAGAATAAGCTACAGAATGATAAACATTATTTTCCTGAACGAATATTTCATGAAAAAAGAGAGAACCCAATAAAACAAGAAATAAGAAGATATATAAAAGACAGGTAAATCAGTATATAGGTAAGTTAGTAGATAAACAAGTAGATAAATGACTAGCTTACTAAGTAAAAAAAAACAAGTAAGTAAATGAGCAAATATATAGAAGATATATAAATGGAATAATAAACAAAAATAGAACAAATGGAATGATAAATAAAAAAATAGAGAAAAAATAGAAAAAATACGTAAAGAAAAAACAGAATTAAATATATATATATATGTATATATATATATATATATATATATATATATATAGACAAATGTATAGATTCATAGAGAGACATTGTAGACAGATAAATAGATAGTGTAGATAGATAGGCAGAGAGAGAGAGAAAGATGAAGATGAACTGAAAAAAAATCCGTTTCTTCAAAAGGCAAAAAGAAAAGAGATGAAAACAATTGACTTCACTCTAAAAGACAATGAGTAATATTTTCATAAAATAATTTCTTCCATTACTGTTAAGAAATGAACAATGACAAAAGAAATGGAGAAGAGACTGGAAATTTTTGAAAACAATATCCTGAGAAGAATCCTCGGCCCATTATATGATGAAGAAGAAGGGAAATGGAGACATAACAGGGAAATTAGAGATCAGACCCGACAACCGTACATTCAGGATGAAATACGGGGAAGAAGAGCAAGATGGGCTGGACAGTGCGTACGAATGGAGGCAGACAGACTACCAAGGAAGGTGATGGAGGGAGGAGTAGAGGGCAGACGACCAGTAGGGAGACCCAGGTACAGATGGATGGATGGAGTAAAGAAGGACGTGGAGAGGGTGGCACCAAGAAAGGACTGGAAAGAATTGGCAGAGGATAGAACCATCTGGAGAGGTATAGTGAAAGCGGTGAAGGGCCGTCTGGCCTGACAACCAACAGAGTGAGTACTGTTAAGAAAAAAAGAAGTAAATGTCTAGAAAAAAATCACCTCAATCTTGACCCTCTACATGCAGAGAAGGCACTTTGTTCATTTCCTTTTTGACTCCCTTGTATACATAATACATTTCCTTATTCTACGGCCTCCGAATGTTAGATGATGGTGAAGAGCTTACGCTAGGAAGCGCTGAGTAGCTGCGGTCGATGGCGTCACCTTTTCCCTATGCGCTTGGACTCTGTGGCAGGTAACATTCACTGCCGAGAATCGAGAGGAGTGCATAGCTCGATCCGGCAACTAGCACCTCGCACATCAGCACCTTCACGGTCTCACCTTTGATTCCTTCCGTGCATCTCCTGAGACCACCAGTTCCTATGTCAGTACTCTTGTTAGAAGTGGTTATTCTCTGTTCAAGTGCGTGTCTTCAGGTGGTAGATTAAAAAAGGACCTTGCGTAGGTGAGGTTAGTTGTGAATATATTGATTAAGCTGCCCTGGACCAACTGACAGCAGGGGTTACCAGGATGAAGGATGTTAAGCTCTTCGCAAAGCAACCCGTGAATCCCCATGAGTCGCAACAATAAGCCCTGCCTGCGACCAGAGCCGGAATAAGCTGTCTTCCTGCTTGGTTGCTGCAGCGATGTCTCACCAGTTTTTTGGACTATCAGCAAGGCACAAGAACTGGCCTTTGCACTAGTCGGCATGCTCCTTCTTTGTAATCCTTTGACATCATCCTTACCAATGGACCGTGAAAGTGAAAGCTAAGATGATGGACTGAAAACTGTTTACTTTCTTCCCAGTTTAATCATCAGCAACGCAGATTTCTTTCTTTGTCTTTAATCCATTGACAAGTGTTACGGAAATTCATCCTTTACCTTTTTAGTCGTATCATCAACCAAATTCTTGTGACGACAGTTGTGCTGGCGACGGGAGAAGGTCATGGAATAACTGGAGCAGTTGATAGACCCAACAATGGGTTAAAAGTTTTGCGGCAGATCACAGGTTGACTGGAAGCCCCTGGTTGGTAAACTGCACATTCAGCGCCATGGGATCCTTACCCTGGGGCAGCGACCTCCTTTCCACCTCAGACGAAGAGAGAATAAAAGGAGGCCATAACTTGAAGACAGTTAATACTAAATCCTTAGGCAACGCAACAAAGTCACAAGTGCGGTTTTTATATACTCACACACGAAAGGTACAAAGACAAAAGGGAAATATGACCTTATATAGAGAGGTGAAATGAATCTTCCTGCCCTCATTCTAATTGACCTCAATCAGATCAATCTGGTAGAAAATTCTTGTTCGTCTAGTGAGCAGTTTGTCACATTTGAAATGTCCATAACTCGCATTTGCATTACTTGTACATGTGCCCGAGATGAAACATGATTCAGTCTCGTACCTCCCAATCAAGACTTTTAGACTTGGGTGACCTCGATGAAGTCAGGTTAAGTGAGGGCAGGTAAAAATAGTGCACATCCCCATAACCATCTTGTCCGTGTTCATTTCTTGTGTGGGTATGTAAC
>NC_134793.1:50654757-50657257 GCF_046742065.1 Oratosquilla oratoria
TTCCGGTGTGTGATTAAATGTTGTTCGAGGGTGTAAGTAAAAATGAGTGAGTAGTGTAAAAATGTAAAAAAAACAGAAAAACTGTCATAGGATATATATATATATATAATATATATATATATATATATATACATATATATATATATATATATTTCCACTTGGATCGTAAGAGGCGAGAAGAAAGAGACGGGGATTGGGACTAGGCATCCTTCTCCTTGTAGCCCCACAGGGGACATTCTTAAACGAAAAACGTAATGGCATAAGAGGGTCTGGGAGTTTTCCGACCAGCACCCTAAGGTTTGGGTCTTTTAATGTGCGTGGATGTGGTACAGATGAGAGTAAAAGGGAAGAGATGGGTAGTGTGTTTTTGAGAAGAAAGATGGAGGTGTTGGCTTTGAGTGAAACTAAGTTGAAAGGGAAGGGTGAGTGCAAGTTTGGGAGTGTAAGTGGGAGGTTATCAGGAGTGAGGAGAGGACGAGGGAGGGAAGGGGTGGCTATTCTAGTAAGTGAAGAGATAGGTAAACGTGTAGTGGAGTGGAAGGATGTTCCCTAAAGGATAATGTGGATGAAGGTGAAACTGGGAAAGGAGATGTGGGTCTTTGTAAGTGCAAATGGGCCTGGCAGTGAAAAGAGTGTAGAAAAAAAGGAGGCCTTTTGGATAGATTTAAATAAGTGCATAGAGGATTTAGAGAGAAATGTCAATGTAATAGTACTGGGAGACCTTAATGCTAGGGTAGGAAATGGTCCAATTGATAGAGTGGTTGGGAAATGTGGAGTTCCAGGAAAGAATCGTAGTGGAGAGTTGATGGTGGAAATGTGTCTAGAAAGAGAGTTGATGATAGCAAATACAGTGTTTCGGAAGAAAGTCAAGCATAAGTACACATGGGAGAGGGTGGTGGATGGAAGGGTGGTAGATAGAGCGTTGATGGATTATGTAGTGGTAAATAGGATTATGATAGGAAGAGTTAAGGATGTACATGTGCTAAGGGGAAAGGGTGGGGGAATATCAGATCATTTATTGGTGGAAGGTAAGTTGAGAGTGGAGGATAGATGGAGGAAGAGGAAAGAGACAAAAGTTAGGAAGGTGCTTAAAGTGAACTCTTTAAATGAAAAGGAAAAGGAGAAGGAGTACGGAAAGAAGCTGAAGGAGGAGTGGGAGGGAGTGAAGAATAGAGTGGAGCTAGGTGTGGAGGAGGAATGGGGATGGTTCAAGGAGGGAGTCACAAAGTGTGCAAGGATTATCTGTGGAACAAGAAGGACAGGAGGAAATAGAAGGAAGGGTAGTGAATGGTGGGATGAGGAAACAAAGAAGGTTGTAGAAGAGAAGAAGCGAGCTTTCACAGATTGGTTATAAAATAGGACGAGGGAGTCATATGAGAGGTACAAAAAAAAAAAAGTAAAGCAAAAGGTAAAGGAGGCAAAGAGGAGAACAGATGTGAAATGGGGTAAGAGTGTGACAGAAAATTTTGAAATTAATAAAAATATGTTTTGGAAAGAAATTAAGAGGGGAAGAGGAGGTGAATCAAGTAGAGAAGAAATGGTAAAAGGTGCAGATGGAGAGATGATAATGGAAGAGAAGGCAGTAAGGGGAAGATAGGCAGAATATTTTAGGGAGTTGCTAAATGTGAAGGAGGATAGGGAGAGAAAGATAGTTGCAGTGGGAAATGTTAAGAAAATGACCGTGATGAGTGAGGAAAATGAATTAAGATGTTGTTAAGATGATGAAAGCAAGTAAGGCACCTGGTCTAGATGGATGCCATGCACAATGTATAAAAAATGGAGGGAAAGTGATGGTGGACTGGCTGGTGAGGTTATTTAATGTTTGCTAGAGAGAGGGCAGAGTGCCGGAGGACTGGAGGAGTGCCTGTATAGTTCCACTTTACAAGGGAAAAGGGGACAAGTGTGAATGTAGTAGCTTCAGAGGGATTAGCTTGTTAAGTGTAGTTGGGAAGGCTTATGGGAGGATTGAGAGGATTAGGAGAGGAACAGAGGGATTAATTGGTGAGGAACAGTGTGGATTTAGGACGGGCAGAGGTTGTGTAGATCAGATCTTTGTGGTAAGACAAATATATGAGAAAGCTATAGGAAAAGGGAAGGATATCTTTTGGGCTTTTATGGATCTGAAAAAGGCTTACGAGAGGGTAGACAGAAAGGCACTGTGGGAGGTTATGCAGATATATGGGATAGGAGGAAAGCTTTTGGGAGCTGTCAAGAGTTTTTATGAGAGTAGTAGAGCTTGTGTCAGGATTAGAAATGGAGAGAGTGAGTGGTTCGAGGCAAAGGTGAGACTTCGTCAAGGATGCGTTATGCCGCCCTGGCTGTTCAACTTATACATGGATGGGGTAGTGCGAGAGGTAAATGCAAGGATAGTGGGTCAGGGATTGGAGATGGTTAAAGAAAATGGAGAAAAGTGGGAGGTGAGCCAGCTGTTGTTTGCGGACGACACTGCGCTTGTGGCAGGATCGGAGGAGGGATTGAGGAAGTTGGTGGCAGAGTTTGG
>NC_134793.1:50667257-50669757 GCF_046742065.1 Oratosquilla oratoria
GGATAATCCTTCATCCAAGATGAGAGGGAGGATAGGATGGTGGATGGGAGTGGAATGAGTGGGAATGGATACGTGCCTTTCTACTTGGCTGCTTCCCTTGTAAGGGTGAAAAAAGCCCTGGGTATGTAGAAAGATAGTTTCTTTATTAGAGGATGAATCCAGTTGGAGGAAGGGGATATTCGCCGGTGGTCAGTTCTAAGTGTGTGAAAAAGTAAGAAATACATTTGGAGTAGACAAAAGGAGTTCTTAGGCCCAGTCTGGAGACCAGGTGTCAGCCCCACAAGGCTTCACATCCTGATGAAGATAAAGGTGTTGACGTGTTTTTCAAAATATGTAACTTTGCTCTCCATCTTGTAAGACCACCTAATACAGATACCTGTTCATATTCCTGCACCTCTTCATTAAAAGTACAAACAAGATAGTAACAACATACTGCCATTATGCTAATCTCAAACCAACACTTTATTCTAATGCAGTGCTCTTTATTTTATATCCGTTCCTTGGCTACATGATTATCAATCCTTTGACCAGATTTCCAGGAATGTCATGGTCTTCCTGCTCCACGATTCGCCATAGTTTATTTCTAGGAATGCAGTCAAAAGCCTTCTCAGGATCCATAAAACAATTTTTTTTTCATCTTTCAAGCCCCAACGCTTTCTAGTAAAATTTCATGTGATAGCATTAGAATAACTATATTTTTTCAAACCTAAAAACATGCTGCCATTTCTCTCGTGTTTGATCTTTTCTATCCCTTAATCTTCTTTTAGTAATCCTCTTAGATAGTTTACATACACCCGACATTAAAGATAATCCTCTGTGATTTCTATACTTGGTTTTGTCTCCCTTTTTAATACATTGTGTATGTGGTGATGCCTCAAGTCATAAGGTATTTCACCTGTCCATGCTTTGTTATTTTTCTATTCACAATATTCCCGCCTCACATGAACACTCACGCATTTTCCATAAACTGCGTTCTTTATTGGTGTTCTACCATTTTGCATAACTTTCTAGGGTTATTTCTGCTTCACTGATGTATATTTTTCTTCTGTCTTTAATATGTTCTGATATGTTATTGACTCAACTGCTTAGTTAACAGGGTCATCCATAATGTCTATTTTGGATATTTACTATTAAACGAACAAACTATATGAAGTATATGTGGGAATGTGCAGTTAAACTGAGTTTATCTTATACTACAACATGTTAACTTTAAGTTATTCGTATTTATTGGGGTATTTTTTTTCTCATAAAATGTACACATTAACTTGAAGAAAAACACTAGGAAATGACATAGAAAATATAAATTCAATGAGATTCAGAAATGACAAGGCAATTGTACAGTGCCATATCAAAAGAAATTATTTGCCAGATTAAAAGAGACCTGACAGTTGTGATCTAGCTTAACGTGTGACAAAGTTGGACTTTATTGCCTACTCACTGTTGAACTAATCTATAACAAAGCAAACTGATTTTGTTGTTTCTATTTAATCGGTTCAAAGTAACACAAATAAACTTCCAATAACTGTTTATATTGTTTCTAAACTCGATGCCTTTTGACAGAGAAAAAGGAGCTCATTTCTTTTTACCTGACAAAATGCAACTGACCTCTGATTTCTTTCCTCTGACTGGCTGACCAAAATATGTTGGAACAAAAGCAGGGATAAACAAGACAGGGAAAGCAAGCGCATTTTCCTTCAAAGGTTACAAAGAAAAACAGACAATAGTCGATTTTGCTTTGATATAATTCAACAAATAAACTTTGCTCCGAACTTTTTGAAGTTGGAAAGCTGTAAATGAGGTTTCGATCCTCTGTTTCATCTGTTTGCTCCTCATGACAGAATTGATCACCAATGTCGTTTGTCGAACATCATCTCACTTCATTTCCATTTATTCTACTTAAACATATTCATTGTGTGTGTATGTGTGTGTGAATGTGTGTGTGTGTGTGTGTGTGTGTGTGTGTGTGTGTGTGTGTGTGTGTGTGTGTGTGTGTGTGTGTGTGTGTGTGTGTGTGTGTGTGTGTTTGTGTGTGTGTGTGTGTTTGTGTGTGTGTGTGTGTGTGTGTGTGTGTGTGTGTGTGTGTGTGTATGTGTGTGTGTGTGTGTGTGTGTGTGTGTGTGTGTGTGTGTGTGTGTGTGTGTGTGTGTGTGTGTGTGTGTGTGTGTGTGTGTGTGTGTGTGTGTGTGTGTGTAAGTATCTAACTACTAGTATTTACCTAGTTTGAACATACAAGAAGATAAGATATGCTCTTGGAGACTCACTCGGTATAACTTTGGAGAGCATACTACCGCAGGATTCTTCAACCCGGGTCGAATCAGGTTTTCTTTATTTTTTCCGGAATAACACTCTTATGCTCATCAACAACCTAGAACTATTTTCTGTTGTCAATTTTGATGTACTTTCTTTTGGTGATGTTTTACAGGTTTTACACACACACACACACACACACACACACACACACACACACACACACACACACACACACACACACACACACACA
>NC_134793.1:50722257-50724757 GCF_046742065.1 Oratosquilla oratoria
TTGTAGGTCATTAAGTACTTTCGTATATTACATCTTCAGTCTGAAGATGTAATATACGAAAGTACTTACTGTCTACAAGTTTCCTTTCTCCTGTGGTTATTTTGCATTTTTGTATCACGTGATGTGTTTGCTTGTATGTATATATATATATATGTATGTATGTATATGTATATATATATATATATATATATATATATATATATATATATATATACTGTATGTATACAAAATAACCACAGGAAAAAGTAAATTTGTAGGTCATTAAGTACTTTCGTATATTACATCTTCAGTCTGAAGATGTAATATACAAAAGTACTTAATGTCTACAAGTTTCCCTTCCCCTGTGCTAATTTTGCATTTTTGTATCACGTTGATGTGATTGCTTGCATATATATATATATGTATATATATATATATAATATATATATATACTGTATTATGCAAAATAACCACAGGAAAAAGGAAACTTCTAGGTCATTAAGTACTTCCGTATATTACATCTTCAGTCTGAAGATGAAATATACGAAAGTACTTAATGTCTACAAGTTTCCCTTCCCCTGTGATTATTTTGCATTTTTTTATCACGGTGATGTGATTGCTTGCATATATATATATACATATACATATATATATAATAGATATATATATATATATATATATATATACATATATACATATGTATATATATATATATATACATACATATATACTGTACATATACATATACATATATATGTATATATATATGTATATATATATACATGTATATATATATATATATATATATATATATATATATAATATATATATATATATATATATATATATAACACGTAAAAACCACTGTTGGAGTAAAAATATACTGGAAACGGAGAATCTATATAATTTGATTGCAAACTGCAATCCTTTTCAGTAGATACAAATTGGAAAAGTGAGTACTACTTAAGTAGCACCCTTGACACGACAAAGTGGAACATTGGGAGAGGTCTCTACCCTCGGCTCACTCCGTATGTGAGGTCAGGAGGCAAATGTCTTTTTAATAGGCTGGTGATGAAAAGTCCTGATATTATATCCGGGGACCATTGTCCCTTTCAAATGTTCATATTGGGCTGGTATTCAATTATAGTAGATTCTACCATTTTCTCCTGAACTTACATCTGGATTTATCAATAAGTTCAGCTCTGTCCCAGTCTAAACAATATTTAAATTATTTAAGATGTTGGAACACAGCCGAGCTTTCTTGTCCATATTTAATGGAACGTTTATGCTCGATCATCCTGATGTCCAAATCCAGTCTGTCCGATGTAAACAAAGTCACAACCTTTACATGGAATCGAATAAACTTCTTTCAACCTTTGGTGGACATTTACCACCTTTTTATTAATGGTGTTAGGGTAATACTTAAATGAATTTAATTTGTCTTTGGGAAAAAATTTGGTCGAAGGAATAAATGAATCAGAAAAGGGAACGACTAAGGAGCTCTTGTCAAATGAAAATTTAGAGAAAATGGGAGTGGTGTTGAAAAAATTGGATCTTGCTCGGCTGAGGGCTTTGACCAAGAACCAATCCGGGTAAGCTAATTTACTAAGTTGAAATTTTATTTAGATTTTATATTTAGTTCTCCTTCAAGAAACTGGGGTCTGCAAATTCTAAGAGCTCGAAGAAATAATCCTGTGGCGACGCTACTTTTTGCTTTGTCTGAGTGACTCTTGAAGAAATGGAGATAACAATGAGAACATCTAAAAAGGGTAGCTTACCTTTTTCTTCCCATTCAACTTTAAACTTAATATTGGAGGCTAAAGAATTTAAATTGGCAAAAAAGTTATCAAATGAAACAAAATTTTCATCCCAATGAGTAAAAATGTCATTTACGAATCCAAACCAAACTATGTCTGAGGATTTAATGGTTGGCAAAAGAACAGATTCAAAGTATTCCATATACAGAGAGAGATTTGAACCCATACTACAACCAAATTTTTGTCTAAAAAAAGAATTCTGAAAGGAAAAAAACATTTGAAGTAACACAAAGGCGAATAAGCGCAATAATTTTTGTAACGGGGAGTGGGAATTTGTCCTGAAATGGTTGTAGCTTGGTTTCCAGGAAGGATAGAACGTCATCAATACAAACATGTGTAAAAAGAGAAATCACATCCAAGATAAGCATTTTACTATTAGAAATATTCACTTGTTTTAATTTCGTGATGAAATCGGAAAAAGTACAAACAAACGAGAGATAAAAGGTTTGCTAACCATTTGGAAAGCTTGCTGGTACAAGATCCCCGGTGATTGACAAATGTGTGACTACATTTTTCATCTGTAATATATATATATATATATAAATATATGTATATATATAAATATATATATATATATGTATACAGATATATATATATGTATATACCTTGTATATGTATATATATATGTGTGTATATATACATGTATATATATATATATATATAATATATATATATATACATTTCTTATTAAAAAACACAGCAAA
>NC_134793.1:50734757-50754757 GCF_046742065.1 Oratosquilla oratoria
CTCTCCCTCTTCCTCTCCCTCTCCTTCCCCATATGCCTATCTCTCTCCTCTCTCTCCTCCTATCTCATCCTCTCTCTCTCTCTCTCTCTCTCTCTCTCTCTCTCTCTCTCTCTCTCTCTCTCTCTCTCTCTCTCTCTCTCTCTCTCTCTCTCTCTCTCTCTCTCTCTCTCTCTCTCTCTCTCTCTTTCCATCCCCCTCCCTTCTCTCTTTCTTCTCCCTCTCCCCCTCCTTCCCCCTCCCCCTCACTCTTTCCCCATCCCTCTTCCCCTCCCTGTTCGTCTCTCTCTACCTTTACTTCTCCCTCTCGTTCTTGCTCTCTCTCTCCCTCTCCCTCTCCCTTTCCCTCTCCATCTCCCTCCCCCTTTCCATCTCCCTCTCACTGTACCTCTCTCCCTGTCAATCTCCCTCTCCTTCTCCTTCCTCTCCCTTTCCCTTTCTCTTTCTCTGTTCCTCTCCCTCTCCATCTCTTTCTCTTTCCTCCTTTCCCTCTCCTTCCCCCTATACCTCTCCTTCTCTTCTTTCTCCCCGTCTCCCTCTCTTTTTCCTTCTCCCTTCCTTCTCGCTTTCCTTTTCCCTCTCCCTCTCCTTACCCCTCTCCCTCACTCTTTCCCCCTCCCTCTCCCACTCTCTGTCCGTTTCTGTCTCCCTCTCCTTTTCTTTCCCCCTCTCCTTCTCCCTTTACCTCTACCTCTTTTCCCCTCTGTCCCTCTTCCCCTTCTTCTTCTCCCTCTTCCTTTTCCTCTCCTTCTCCCTCTCCCTCTCCCTCTCCCTCTCCCTCTCCCTCTCCCTCTCCCTCTCCCTCTCCCTCTCCCTCTCCCTCTCCATCTACCTCTCTTTCTCCCTGTCTCTCTCCCCCTCTCCTTCTCCCTCTCCCTTTCCCTCTCCTTCTCCCTCTCCCTCTCCCTCTCCCTCTCCCTCTCCCTCTCCCTCTCCCTCTCCCTCTCCCTCTCCCTCTCCCTCTCCCTCTCCTTCTCCCTCTCCCTCTTCCTCTCCCTCTCCCTCTCCTTCTCCCTCTCCCTCTCGATCTACCTCTCTTTCTCCCTGCCTCTCTCCCCCTCTCCTTCTCCCTCTCCCTTTCCTCTCCGACCCCGTCTTCCTCAATTCTCTACCTGTACCCGACTTTCTCTTTTTTCCTTTTCCTGTTCCTATCCCTCCCCCACCACCCTCCCTCCCCTTCTCTACCCAGTATGGATTTTGACCGCATAAATCTTATGCAATGTTGACCCCAAGAATAGAAGTGATAATTTTCGTGTGTGTGTGTGTGTGTGTGTGTGTGTGTGTGTGTGTGTGTGTGTGTGTGTGTGTGTGTGTGTGTGTGTGTGTGTGTGTGTGTGTGTGTGTGTGTGTGTGTGTGTGTGTGTGTGTGTGTGTGCGTGCGTGTGCGTGTGTGTGTGTGTGTGTGTGTGTGTGTGTGTGTGTGTGTGTGTGCGTGTGTGTGTGCGCGTGCCTATGTGTGTGTGTGTGTGTGTGTGTGTGTGTGTGTGTGTGTGTGTGTGTGTGTGTGTGTGTGTGTGTGTGTGTGTGTGTGTGTGTGTGTGTGTGTGTGTGTGTGTGTGTGTGTGTGTGTGTGTGTGTGTGTGTGTGTGATAATAATAAGGCAAGTGTATTGCCTTTTATCTACAGATACAAACATACAAAGACAACACTAACACAGATCATAGCACGATCTGTCAAATTGTAACTCATAAGACCGACAGATTTAAATACTTAAATAGTAAACTGTGGCAAGACGAACAGACAAATAAAAACATTATTTAAGTAATAAGTATAAATTCTCAATTAAGGCATGTGGGTAAACTTAACAAAACATAGACTGTTAGTTATAACACAACAGGTACTACCGTCACAACATTTACAATGAAGAGAATATTCTATTAAATTCCTGACATAATTACAGTACACCTAAAATTGTACTTGTAACAAATAAAAAGTTATCTCCTTTCTAAATTTAATCATTTTCCCTCCTTCAAGCAGGACTTTTATATCCTAATGCAGGCTATTAAAAAATTCTGGACCAAAATGTATAATACGATTTTCAGATAGTTTAGTCCTCAATACAGGGATAAATTTACACTATTATTTCTAGCATTACAAGAATGTTTTCTAAATTTGAACACCGAACTGGGACAAGTGGCTTTAAAGACTAATAACAAAGTGATGTATTTGTATAATGAATATAGCTTTAAAATATTCCTAGATATGTATATATCATCTTTTGAATATTTATTTTTGTGGAAAATAACTTATTTTGCAAAATGTGGCTAAGTACCTGCACATAACGGAACTCAGTAAGATGTGAATAAAAATGGGTATAGTATAAACACAGTTTCTTCAGTTGAATTATGACGCTAACGTTAAGCAAAGTTTATTGATACGTAATTTCCCATTCAAATTTTCATAAACTTTAGCACTACAAACTTGTTCATCATTTCACAATACAGTAGGAAAAACTTGCTTTTTAGACCTATTTTGAAAGATCGTGTAATTTGTTTTGCTAATATTGTTTCAGGTTATTTTATTTAATCCAAAGATATTACTTAACTCAGTAGCTGCAGTTTCATGTAATGCACCTATGGCTACATATTTCAATAGTAAGGTAGTATCATCAGCGTAAAGAGTAAAATCAACTTTGCATCTAGTATTAGCTATATCATTTACATATATTAAGAAAAGTGTGGGCCTTAAAATAAATCCTAGTGTTACAACTATTCATGTTTGTTTAACTGACGAATATTCTTTATTACAACGGACACTTTGTTTTCTGTTAACTATCTCTGAAATAATCTATGTATAACCCCCCCCTCTCACTCCTATATGATTTAATTTATATTGAAAAAATATGTTGTCTGTGGTATCAAATGCTTTGAATAGTTAATTAAAAATGCCAACAACAAAAGGTTTCTCATCCTAGTATTTATACACATGACTTGTATTGGGTGGCTAATGAAACAAAATCGAAATTGATATATATATATAATATATATATATATATATATATATATATATATATATATATATATACAGTCAAACCTCGGTTTTCGAACATATCTCGTTCCAAGAATATGTTCTAAAACCGAATTATTCGAAAACCGAATCATATTTTCCCATTACAAATAATGTAAATGAGATTAATTTGTTCCCAATCACCAGATGAATGCTTATTCCTTGTTTGAACTTGCCGCCTCACCATGCCTAACTACACTGTGAATTTCACTTCTATTCTGAAATTTTTCAAACCACCTTCGACTTGTATTAAATACAAAATCATCAGCACTTGTACCAGGGCTTTTCTTTATTAGATCATCGTAAATTGCTGACGCTTTCTCACATATAAATGCTTCAGAGATACTATCACCTGCTGTTTCTCATTTATATAAACAAGCAGCAACTTTCTAATTCCTCAAGTGTTTGCGGTCTTTGTTTACTAATGGCGGTCACTCTTTTTGCAATATCAGCCTACTTAATCACTTCTTTATTCTTGAGAATAGTGCAAATTGTAGACTTTGCCATACCGTACTGCACAGCAAGATCAGATACACGAACGCCATTTTCGTGTTTTGCGATAATTTCTTTCTTCACTTCGATTGTTTTTCTCACAACTTTTCTTTTTCCTTGACCAGTATCACTTTTTGCTTTCTTTGGAGCCATGACTGAGGGCTAGTGTAGGAAAAATAAATGCTGAATGCAATAAAATTGATAACGAAAGCACAGCGCAACTATTCAGCTCAGCGGTCAACAGAGAACTGTTTACGTTTCGTCAGCGGCCACGTGTCAGCATCGTTCGAGAACCGAAATTTTGTTCGAAAACAGAGGTATTTCTAGCTCAAATTTTTTGTTCAAAAACCAATTTGCTCGAGTTCAGAGACATTCAAGAACCGAGATTTGACTGTATAAATATATATATATATATATATATATATATATATATATATGTATGTATATATATATATGTATATATATATATATATATATATATATATATATATATAATCTAACACTACAAAAAACAAACGTGTGCCCGCTTTGTAAGCAGAATCAAGACTGACTCCGACGCCAAGCCACGTCACCAAGTTTAATATGAGCACTTGGTTCTCACAATAATGCATTAAATATACAATAATAAATAAACAATATTACAAATACGTATGTACAACACACAAGGAATATTATATGTCACCATTACATTGCTCGGCCACCACCACTCGGCGACTCTATCAAGCAAACGAGAAAAACAACTGACCACAGCAAAACAAAAAAGGACAAGATATACATCAGACTCCACACACATCACAGGGAAATGACAAAAGTGCGGAAAGAAATTGGCTCATCAGCACACCCTATGCATAATCATAACATACATAAACACATGACATAAGTACAATACGTAGGAATACATACACACAACAAGAAGATATATAAGTACTGGATATAATTACAAGAAAATATACATCAGATTCCACACACACCACAGGGGAAT
Organism: Oratosquilla oratoria; assembly: GCF_046742065.1. Classification (NCBI taxonomy): domain Eukaryota; kingdom Metazoa; phylum Arthropoda; class Malacostraca; order Stomatopoda; family Squillidae; genus Oratosquilla; species Oratosquilla oratoria. The sequence continues at coordinate 50,739,235 of NC_134793.1, forward strand.
GACAAAAGTATGGTAAGAAACTGGCTCATCAGGAATACATACACAAAAAAGAAGATATATAACTAATACATACAATTACAAGACACATACATAAGAAATGTATACAAACATAAGGAATACACAAAAGAACTATACACAAACACAAGAAATACACAAAGGAACTGGCGCCAGCTAAACATGAGAAAAACACAGCATTTGCCGGACGTCCGGGACATGATACTTAATAGCTGAACATTACGAAATGCAATTGAAGACATTACACCTATGAGCTAAATAATAGTTACAAATTATACCTAAGAAAGAGACACAAAAATGCTAAACAGTACAAAGAATACAAGACATCATGAATACATCATAAGCAATACACAAATACAATTTAAGTAGATACAGGACCCCTTGACCAAAGATTATAATCATGAGGGGTAGATATACAAGGCATAGTTTGTACAGGGGTCATTGGGGAAGGAGGAGTAAATACAGGGATAGGCCCTTTCGTAACCTTAAGCCTATCCACTTGTAACACCTCGCTCAGTCCCTGTGAAGGATCAAACATCCTGAACTTATTAGGATGTAACTGTTCCGTCACCAAAAAGGGACCTACAAATCTACAATTGAGCTTAGATTTGCTGTCAGGCATGCTTTTATGCATATGATCCCCAATGCTGATTTTAACAGGCTTAGCTCGTAGATGCTGGTTTTTCAACATCTTAGCCTTAGAAACATCAAGTTGAATCCTAACAGAACTATAAATAGAATGCAAAGTGTGACTTTGGAGCTGGCCATAGTCCTCAATATTGTAGAGGGGACAAGGAAAACTATCAAGTACATCATAAGGGAGCCCGTTTTCCCCTCCATAGATAACACCGTGTAACGAAAAAAATATATATATATAATAATAATAATTTCTTGTTTCTGGCAACTAACCCTAATTTTCTGATTCAGTTTGTTTAGAATAGTTGGCGAATAACTGTCTGTGATTTTATACTTTGGGTTTGTTGTTAGTGGATCTATTTTCCTGAAATAATATTATCATGTTTAATCTGAGACAGATCTAAACTCTTCAAATTTACTACATATTTACAGAAACAAGTACTTAAATGATAATATTATCAAATCTGTAACGTTTGAAGGAGCTTATATCACGAATTGGCAACTCCTACTGCAGAAAAACAGAGCTTCAATGAAAAATATAGGTCAATGCATCAGTAGATGTGAAAGTGTAGGGTCACGCAGTTAGTTTTGTTTATCACTTTATTTGATTAAAGGTAAGTTGATTTTTTTATCTCTCAATATATGTTGTTAGAGGGGTTTAGGTTATAAAAAGAACTATGTCCATTTAGGATTAAATTAATACATTTACTTTTTCAGACGTGTGACGAAACTAATGTCATAGCGGCTCGTGGTTGCAAATACCCAACGGATTCTTCTGCTACGTGTGCGGAGAATTCTTCGTAAAGAGGACTAAAAGACACTACCTGGACAGTTTCACCCGTGCAAAGTAAGCCTATTATGCCTAATTCGGAATACCAGTCGGTGACCAAGACAAACGCTGCGCACCACATATCATCTGTGACTACTGCCGCCGTACTCTTGAAGGTTGGTTTAGAGGAGAGAAGAGGGCAATGCGTTTCGCTATCCCCCGTGTCTGGTGTGAGCCTTCAGATCATCTCACGGACTGTTATTTCTGTATGGTGGTCCCAACAAAACGAAGAAAGGGGAAGAATGCGCCTCCCATTGAGTACCCTAACATACCGTCATCTATTGCATCTCTTCCCCATAACACAATCGGCCTACCTGTGCCACAGCCTCCATTGAAAGATCAATCTTGTCCAGCAGAAGAAGCAAGCTATGATGATTCTGAGGAGGAGCAAGGTGCATCATCTGCTGTGCGCCGTCGACACCGGGTGGCTGGTGAAAGGTGCCCCTACTACCCCAAACAAGAGGACATCAATGACCTCATAAGAGAAATGGCCTTGGCAAAGTCTAGCACCGAGCTGCTCATTTCTAGACTGAAGTAGTGGGACTTACTGGACAACAGCGTTCAAATTACTTCCCAGAGGAAGTGGCATCGCAGTTTTTCAGTGTTCTTTACTTTTGGAGATGGGTTGTGCTACTGCCATGACATCAGAGGACTTTACGAAGGTGTGGGCATTCCCTGCAACACTTCTGATTGGCGGCTCTTCATCGACAGTTCACCTAAAAGCCTGAAGGCTGTTTTACTGCACAACACAAATCAGTGACCCTTGATTCCTCTGGCTCATTCAGTCCACATGAAAAAAGAGTACCAGGATGTCAATATCTTGCTGAGTGCACTGAAGTACGAACAATTCAGCTGGGAGATCACTGGTGATTTCAAGATGGTAGCCTTCTTGATGGGCCTTCGGGCAGGCTTCACCTAGTTCCCTTACTATATGTGCCTCTGTGATAGCCGAAATACAGCCCTTCGCTAAGAGAAAAGGAAGTGGCCCCTCAGGACTGGCTATGAGGTTGGGGCCCATAACGTGAAGCAAGAACCACTGGTGAAGCCAACGAAAAACTGATGCTATCCCTACACATCAAATTGGGCCTAATTAAATAGTTTGTTAAAAAGCTGAATTCAGAAGGTGAGGCTTAAAACACATCCAGAAGCTGTTTCCAAAGCTGTTGGAGGCGAAGGTCAAGGCAGGCGTATTTGTGGGCCCACAGGTAAAGCGACTTATTGACTCCGACAGCTTCCCTGAGAAACTGTCTGATGTTGAGCGGGCCGCTTGGACAAGCTTTGTTTCTATAGTCAAAGGTTTCCTTGGAAACCACAAGGCAGAGAACTACAGGGAAATCATTGACAAACTTGTGGACACATACCGAAGCATGGGTTGCCGGATGTCGCTGAAACTGCACGTACTACACGCCCACCTTGATGAGTTTAGAGAAAACATGGGAGACTTCTCAGAAGAACAAGGTGAAAGATTTCACCAGGATGTCAGCTCTTTCGAGGAGCGTTACAAGGGACAGTATAGTGAAAGTATGATGGGGGACTATATCTGGACTATATCAGCGAAAGTGAACTGAAATACAATTGCCAGTCTCGTAGACAAACTTCTTTTTGATTAAACTATAACGCTATTTTTTTTTTTCAAATTCTGTACTAATTCTCCGGAGCAATGCCCTTCATCAACGCTCTGCATCATAGCATTGTATCGCTGTCTGTGTATTAACATATTATAATACATGATTATACCCTACTCGTTTCCTTTTCATTTTTATTTCTAAAGACGGGGACTAGAGAACTTCCTTTTTTATCATTCATTTATCATATTGATTTTGTTAAAATCAACTAGAATTATACTTAACAGGAAACATTTGATTTCAAAGCAGATACTGTGAAAAAACTTTAAATTAATAGGCAAAATGATCAAAAAATCAATAAATCGATCTCATAAGCTCAGAGCCGAAGTCTGAACTTGGTGACCGCTCATTTTTACTTATATATGCCATAGGGAACTTGAAAATATTAGTTTTAACTCATGGACAAATTTTGTGTTACATGGTGTAATATAATGAGGCATCTTGCCTGTAGAGACATTAATGGTGCTGTTAATACAAGCACTGATATGGGGAAGCCAATCCTTCCAAAATTCATGAAAGTTACTAGCAATGTGCCTGAGTATGCCTAAAATCATCCTATTTGCCCTCTTCACAAGACCATTGGATGCAGGATGGTAAGCAGTCACGAATGTTTGCGTGATGCCGTAACGCTCATAAATGCTCACTAAAACCTCATTCCTAAATTCCGACACATTGTCACTAAGGAGCACTGCAGGAGTAGCGTATGGAAAAAAAGTGAGAAAATAAAGCATGGGCTACTCCTGGAGCAGATTTGTTTTGTAAGGGAGCCAATATTACAAAACAATTAAAGTGGTCCACACACACAAGGACATACACACAACATTTAGTACTACAAGGCAGTTGTAAAAGGTCTATAGCCATAGTTTGAAAAGTGTGAGAAGGAGTAGAGTACTCTATGATGGGAGCAGTGTGCATAGAACCTTTGTTCTGGGCACAAGAGCTACAATGTGCTAAATTTTTGTCCAGTAATACTTCTTACGTGCCATAGCCAGGATTTTGTCACGACCTGGCTGACCGGCCTCAGGGGCATCATCAGCAAGGGACAGAACAACAGGAACTAGGGAGTCAGGGATCACTAGTTGTGTCACATCCTGCTCAAACACATCCACATTACGAATAAGAACCTTGTCATGCAAGGAAAATTGGGACAGAGGAACAGGTAAATCTGGTAAGATTGTATCCTCACCAGACTCCAAAGCATAAATAACAGCAAGCCAAACAGGGTCCTCACGCTGAGCTTTGGCTAGGTCCTTCAGAGAGAAGTTATCAATTACTATAACAGCAGCAACAGGGATGTTACGTGAAAGTGCATCAGCAGCATTGTTTGCACGCCTTGATATATGTTTAAGGGTTGGGTAAAATTCTTCAATCGTGAGGAACCATCTGGCTAGGTGACCTGTTAAATTCTTGCCTTGGAAAAGCTGAGTGACAGCAGTGTGGTCCTTGTAGACTGTAACAGGATATCCAAAAATTATATCACGAAAATTATTTAAAGCCCACACCACTGCCGATGCCTCCAGATGAGTGACAGAATAACGAGACTCAGGCTTGTTAAGAATGCGACTAGCATATGCAAGAACATGGGGTCTACAACCATGTACTTGCTGCATAAATACAGCTCTAATACCTGTACCAGAAACATATGTACAAATAGTAAAGGGAAGGCTATAGTCTGGGAATGACAACACAGGGGGCTCAGTAAGTGCAAGTTTCAAGGAATCAAAACTTTCCTGATGAACATCACGCCATTGGAAGGCAGTATCCTTCTTGAGGAGACGTGTCAGTGGGGAAGCAATTGAAGCAAAATTCCTAATAGATGCACGATAGTACCCTGCCAGATCAAGGAAGAAACGTACATTCTTAACTGACTTAGGTATAGGGAAGTCCCTAACCGCTTTGACCATATCATCAGTAGTGTGAATACCATGTTTATCGACAACATGACCTAGGAATTGGATGCTAGACTTAAGAAAAGAACACTTACAAAAGATTACAAAGGCGGAGCATACCAACAGGAGACTTTTTTATCCATATCTAGGTAGGATGTGAAAAAATAATAATAATGACAAACAAATGAATGAATAAATAAGTAAATAAACAAATGAATAAGTAAATAAATAGATAAATAAATGAAAACTATAATAATGTAAATGATAAATAGAATACATAAATAAATGCATAGATAGATAATAAATAAAATACACAAATAAATGCATAGGTATAGTTAAGTAATAAATAAACAAGTAAAGAGTAAATAATAATAAATTTACATAAATTCAATAATAAATGAGAATGAGGCAAATAATAATAAATAAACAGACAAATGATAACAAAATAAATAAACAAATGATATAAAACAAATGATAGTCATTACAACATTTTGCTTAGGTGTTTATCTAAATGATTCTTAATGCTTCGAACTGAACTACTTTGCACTGTCCCTGGAGGAAGTTCATTCCATTCATTAACTACACGGTTGGCGAAGTTGTTTCTACCCACTTCCAAACTAAATCTATTTCCAAACAGTTTGAGACCATTGTTTCTTGTCTGATTGGGTTTTAATCCAGCATCAGCAAACCGTTGCAAGACCATGGGCAAATTAGTGAAGTGGCTCTCCACATCCTTGGAAGCTGCTAAGATCAAATCATCCAGGGAAACAAAAAGTCTGTTGTCTATTAGACCATGAAATATGGAGTCAAGCGCTGGCAATTGAAAGGAGCATTCCGCAACCACATGGGGCAACGAAGCCATTCATAATGTCCATAGGCCGTGATTTTACGAGACTTTTCCTTCAGGGGTATCTGCCAAAAACCCGCTTTCAAGTCTAAGGTGGTGAACACCGTATTAGCAATACCAATGGACTAAAGAAGGTCACTTAGTATAGGTAAAGGGTAATGGTCAGGAATAGTGACCTCGTTAACTCGCCTATAGTCAATAACAGGACGAAAAGATCCATCCTTCTTATGCACCAGAAGGAGGGTGAGTTCCACTCCGAGTGAGACTCTTGTGCAATGCCTTCATGTAACATGTCGTCAACCAAGGACTGTGCAACAAGCCGACGAGAGTGAGGCAACCTATAAGAGGGAACGTAAACAGGACGAACATCTGGTTGAAGATCAACCCTATGAACCACACGATCTGCAAGTCCTAATGGATCACCAGGCAAAGCCAAAACTTGATGGTGGGTCACTAACAGTTCAGTGAGATGAGGCGTCTCATTAGGAAAATCAATCTTACCTACAAATGTTGCAAATTTGGAGGCCAAGTGAGCCGTGTCACTCACTTGAGGAGACTGTAGTACAGAGGCTGCAACGATAGGAGGTGAATCCTGGAAAGCATCAACGTCAACTATTTCAAAGGAGCCTAAGTGACTGCCAGGAGAGAATGTGGTAGGAGCACCCGTGACGTTGGTTACCATAGCTGTGGTAACATGATTCTCGCGAATAGTGGAGAGAGCCCCTTCCAAAGCAAGGCGACGAACACGAACAGAGTCAGGCTGAGATAAGACGTCAGATCCAACTGGAGCACCTGATATGCCCACCGGAACTCGAACTGCACTTGAAGTTTCAATACACTGCTCTCCAACAGCAAGAAAGAATAGGAGATTTAAAGCAAGGAGGTCTCCTACAAGGCAACTGAACTACCTGATCATGCATAGGAGGGGCGTCACAAATGGAAACGGGTCTATCTATTGCAGGAATAACAAAATTACAGAAAGTCGCTACACTGCGAATAGGAGATATATCAATGTCATGTGCTGTAAGAGCATCAATGCCCAAGAGGTAATCACGCATAAGTGCAAAATCAGAGACAACAATAAAAGTGACATGGAAGACTGTAGAATGTGAGGAAAATCTTAAGGGAATGCGAACAGACCCAAGAATAGCCAAGGGGGAACTTATACAGAATACAAACTATTACAAGAAGGAGATATAGGGAGATTGTACAATTCACGGAGAGCATAATAAGCTTTTCTACTTATGAGACTACATTCTGTATCAGTATCTACAGAAAGAGGTGTAATCTCTGTAAGAAATTGGAAGGTGAGTAACTGAGAAGACTCAGCAGCCACCAGGGGGATTATCTGGGACTTCACAGTAGAGGTCAAACCTTTGGGTTGGGAAGCGAGCGCTTGTGAAAACGGGACGGAGATTGTCTAGGCCGAGAAGATGTCTCTGCTCTAAGCTGCAAAATCACTGATCAGTCGAGTGTTTACAACGACCATGGGTATGACAATAGCTAAGCTTATCCTGTGGCTCTACTCTAAAGGGGTCATGCATCAGATCAGAAGAAACATCCGATACATTCCTACGGACAGGGGACTGTCTTGACTTGTGCACATGACACTTACAACGAAAGCAAAAATCACTCGAATGACCTGACTTGTTACAATAGGTACATGTGAGTACAGGAGGGGTAATTGTAGAGAAAGGGGAGCTGCGAGTAGGAACTGAAGAATGTGGGGGTGGAGGAGGAGAACTAGGAACATTGGCTTGTTGCTGAGTACTACTAATACACAATGAACCGGAAGGCTCTTCCCTAAGTTTACATGAAAGCTTAGTTACAAAAGACAGTTGGGTCTCATCTGCCTTATAGTTGAGAGAAGAGGCAGCTCTCCTCTCAAAAGGCGTTAAAAAAGAATATATAAAAGAAAATCCAGAATAAAGCGGAACCTATGCAATGAGATGGTGCCATGATCAACCCACTCTGAATGGGAGAGAGAATTTAAGGCTTCATCTACAATTTTGCTGGCTTGGGCCTAAGCACGCCTATAGTCAAGAGTGCCCAATTTGGATGTAAGGACATCAGCCAAAGCAAAGCACCATTGAAAAGAATTTCCTACTGGGGTATCAGAAAAAATAAGGAAATTGGACCGAAAGTGGTCACAATCATAAGCTAAAGTCTTGGGGTCGAGGCACGCCGCAGGTAATATTTCATAAGCTAAAGAATTAGGCACAAGGTGTGACTTTATGAATTAAATTTTCCAGACCCTGTTGAAACATTAGTATTATCAATACAATGTTCACACTGGCGAAGAAAACCAATGGCTTTATAATGGGGATCTTCACCAGAAATCTTCATAACAGTAGAATCCTGATGTAACAAAGTGAACGTGTGAGCCATTGTCTGCGGTGATGTTTGGGTAGGAATAAATGAGGGCACCTTATGTTTACTAGACATCGCTAAACCAGATTTTGGAAGTACGATCCCACTATGCAACAACATTAACTTGAAAAAATAAAAATGAATGTTATATACATACAATGAGTATTGCGACCGCTCACAAAAACACTTGCCCATTTACATAAAAGACGAATCCATCTAGGCAGGCAGTCGTAAAACAATGTCCAATACACAAGAAATACCTAAAGAAAATGATAAACAATAACACCAGTTTTCTTGCAAGCAACCAAAGAAAACGTGATCGTCAACAAATGACATCACGGAAGAGACAAATATGACAGTCAAGACAACACACCTGGCCAGAAATGTAATTCTATTAATTCACTATAACCACAATATATTATGGCATTGCATATAGAAACAATAAAAATATTACAGTATAAGTCTGAGTACATAAAAAAACACACTAAAAAGGGCCAGTCACCGGAGAAAACAGCGAACGCAATTCACTGTTCGATAGGATTGCGGAGATTGAATAATGTTTCAAAATCCTGGCCCATCCGTCTTCAAAAGTTATAAACGGCGCACTCAGGAATAAGAGACGATCCAGTGACGAACGGAGATGGCTATGGTATAAAGTTCAGATCCAACACAATGTCAAGGGAAAAACCACGTGGGATCACAAAAGAAAAAAAAAATCATTTGGCGCGTCCAATTTTGTTTCAAGTCACTGGTATTAATTGGTCCAATGGCACTAAAGAAAATCACCTGGTGGACCTTGCTGTAAAAGAAAGGGAGAAACAGGGGAGAGAGAACACAAGATGCCGTGAAACTGGCTAGCCAGAATTTTCGAATGTTCAAGTTCAAAATAGCTTCCGAAATACGAAATGCACAAGGTTCACAATATTGTTTAAACCGTCTGCCACCATTTTATGTATTGGGTGGCTAATGAAATAAAATCGAAATTAATATATATAAGTTTTAGCACTACAAAAATTAAGCATGCGTCCGCTTCGTAAGTAGAATCAAGACTGACTCTGACGCCAAGCCACGCCACCAAGCTCAGACTTGGAATAAAAACATACACGCTTAATATGAACACTTGGTTTCACAATAATACATTAAATATACAATAATAGATAAACGATATTACAAATACGCATGTATAACACACAAGGAATATCATGTCAGCATTATAGACTCACGATTTATAAAGTATCCTTTTCATTTGAATACTGACTCCTAAAACAATGCTGTTGTTCAACTGAACTGCTGTTATCTTCAAGATATGGCACTAAGCAATAACATATTATCTTTTCATATATTTTGCTAAATACTCAGAGGATAGAAATTGATCGAAAATTGTTTATTGTCTTTTTATCACCTGGCGCTACCTTAGCTTATCTTAATTGACCTGTAAAATTCACTGTTGTTAGAGAAAGCTTAAATGTGTGAGTCAAGGGAGTAAATATTAAATCAGACGAAGCTTTTAGTAATATTGGAGGTGTATCATCATACCCTGGTGCATTAGCCTGAAAAGAATTTAGAATACGTTTAACTTCATACATATTAGTGGGCATCATGTACATTGAGAATTCTGGAGTTTTTGTATGATAGTTCCTGTAACAAAGATTTATAGTATCAACATCTATGATGTTCTTCAAAAGATGTTCATTAAATGTACTCGGAATGTCCATGTAAGGAGGATTTAATTCAATGGTACTCATACCAAGAGAACTTTTTTTCTAATAATAAGTTTATTATTTTCCAATACTATTAGGAATTACCCTGATTATTAGTTAATTGTTGTTTATTATATAGGTTTTTTGCTATTATTGATAGTGCTGTTCTTTATTGCAATGTATATTACGCGTCTCTCGATAAATTAGGGGCTATTCCCTAGCAAGACATTCTAGTCTGTTTTTTTTTTTTTTTTTGCTAACCTTTAGAGCTGGTGTTATATGGGGACTGATTTCTTTCTTGTTTTAATGAGAAGATGTTTCTTAAATACTTTAAGATATGTTGTATAAAAAATACTAAATGAATCTTTGGGAAATGTTGAATTGATTATATCATTCCAATTTTCTGAAGCAAGTTCGTTAGTAATTTCTTGAAGAGTTAAGGAAGCTATAAATATTTTTCTAATGATTTTTTATTTTTGTCTAATATCACCTTTCCTAAATTGAGAAAGTATAGGAAAGCGGTTGGTTTTATCCGTATAAATAATATGATTACCAATATTTTTATCAAGTTGAATAGTCCAAATATGATCAATTAAAGATACCGATATACCAGTAACTCGGGTTTATCTTGTATCCGGAATAATGTGAAGGAAAACATTAGATTTATAGATTTATCGACATTGTCATTTCGGTTTAATATATTAAAATTGAGATCCCCAGGAATATTTACATCTGACTTTTTTTCATACACTGAAGAAAAGATATTACTTGAAAGGGGGAAAAGCCTTGGTATATGTATGTATGTATGTAAATTATAAAAAAAAATCACTCGGTGGTCTATACACATACATATTTGTGCATTTTCTTGGCAAACTCGTCACTTTAATACAAATCATTTCTATGCAGTCATGAGAAATAGTAAATTCATGCATCAATGTTGTCTAACTCAGAATCAGCATAGATGGCTACCCCACCTCCAAACACATTTCTCGTATTAACAATCACGATACCCAGGCAGATTATACAGTGAAGAAAGATTAGGATTTAGTAGAATTTCAGTGAAATCAGTAATGTTAATTCTAATAGTTATTATGTATAAAATCATCTATAAAATATTGAAGATAGATTTAATGTCTAGAATGAAAAATGTCAAAGTATTAGCACATGGTAAGAAAATATTACTTAAATATACGTACTTTGTTTTAGTGATATCTATAATGCTAAAAAATAGATATCCATCTAAATCTGTTGTGTTTATCATTCTCAGCAAGTAATGGATGAAATACTAAATTTAATTACTTGTTATAAAAATCTCCGTTATTGGAGAACACAATAGTATTCCTCAACACCTCATCCCTTAATGTAGCAAAGGGCAAATCACTGCATAGACATTGATTAAAGATCATTATATACTGTAATATGCACAATCAACTTACAGATGATAAATACTCTGGGCCAATTACTTCCTGCGATTACGTAAATTCTTTTGTTGTTGCTGTGGGGTTTCCTTACTTCATGTGCACTTAAACTTGATAATAATGAGTTTACACCAGGAGGCACTTAGTTGCGCCTGAAACCATCTTTGTCCCGTTGTGAACCAATCCCAGGTTTGTTTACTCATGGGTAGAGCTCGAAGCCCAGCTCGTGTCCGTGACACGAACTTGTTTGTGATGTGAATATAAAATTTATAACAAATTGAGGCTTTATGTGCACTCAACCAGCAATGGTGATCTGTAGTCCCATGTAAGCAGGCATCAAATAAAACGTGCCACGATAGTGTTTCAAAAGCTTAAAACATTTGGGTAGAATGCAGCACTTAAGGCAAAGGTTGTCCTGTTACCTAATGGACGCTTGACCATCATCAGACTCTCTTGAGGGATTTTTGTTCAATTGAAGGAAGACCCGTCCAGGTGAGGTGAACTGAATTCGGCTTTCTATTGCACTGTTTTGCTTTAGTGAGTCATGACCATGATGTTGGCTTCAGAAATTTAGATTTCCAAGACATTTGGATGGATCAGGTCAGGATTCGGCAACAGTTGGAAGAAAATGTGCCAGTTTCTTCAATTTGTAGAATTCTGTGTGTCAACAATGCAATGTGCAAGTTAATGTAAATTCATATTCTCTGTTTTACTACAGTGGGAATGCCAGTAAATACTTAATCCTGGATTATCTGTTTCTAGTTTGACCTCATAGTCTCTCTCTCTCTCTCTCTCTCTCTCTCTCTCTCTCTCTCTCTCTCTCTCTCTCTCTCTCTCTCTCTCTCTCTCTCTCTCTCTCTCTCTCTCTCTCTCTCTCTCTCTCTCTCTCTCTCTCTCTCTCTCTCTCTCTCTCTCTCTCTCTCTCTCTCTCTCTCTCTCTCTCTCTCTCTCTCTCTCTCTCTCTCTGCTCTCTCACCCAACTTGCTCTATTTCGTTTTCTCAGCGTTATTCCCATCATTGATCTCTCCATTCTCCTCTGTGCCGTCCTTATCTTTCTTTCCATCGCCTTCGTCTCTTTCCAAGTTTATTTCTGACAGAATATATTGATTGTAAACTTTACGTTTTAAACATAAATGTAGAGAGTCTCTAAGGATTTTATTATACTTACCAAACACTTTCCAACCAATTGTAATGCGTCTTTTTATTTCATTATCATGATCTTTTGTCACTTTCTCCATCTTCAAGACTCTCACCATCTATTATAATTTTTTTAATTTGAATTTTCGTGTTGAACATTACTTTGGTTTTGCTCTTATTCTTTTTTAAACCTACTTTGAGATTTTCCTTGTTTAGATCACTCAGCATATCTTGCAAGTCTTCTGCTCTTTCTGAAATAAGAATAATGTCATCCGGAAATCTTAGGTGGTTCAAATATTCGTCATTAATCTTCAAACCTTTTTCTTCCCAACTCAACCTTTTGAAAATTTCTTCCAAGCAAGCTGTAAATAATTTGGGTGAAATTGTATCGCCTTGCCGTTCTCCATTCTCGATCTTGATTTTTTCTGTATTTTTATGTAGTCAAATTATAGAGGTACCCTTCGCATAGATCTTTTGTAAAACTCTTACGATCTGTTCATTTGTACCCTGATTGCGTAGCGAGTTTAGTATTGCTATTTGTTCCAAGATCGAGAGAATACAAGGTCTACTCAACAGCTATCCAGTATTTAGGTCGTTTGTGCATTGACGTCACTAGAAGTGCTTGGCCCAAAGACTATATAGGAAAGACGGGAAAGCGCACGGAGAGCCGCATCGTCCACATACATTTTACTGTGCGGCTCTCTCACTAGATGGCGTTTACGTCAATCACCAGTTTTAACTGCATCGTCTGTTTCTTTATTAAATATGTCAGAGATAAACCACAAGAACATTTTTCCAAAATGAAACCCCCATTTTAACGGTTGTAGAACATGAAATAGGTAAGTCTCCCAGAAACTCTGTGGTGCCTGTACGTTTTCTCTTTTACCTAACATTTTTCACTTACGTTTTCACCATTTTCTCTGTGGGCTCCCCTTCAGATGACGTCACAACATGCGCGCGAGCAGACCTTGTATTCTCTCAATCTTGATTTGTTCTACCGAGTCAAAGGCCTTCTCGTAATCTACAAGAGCTAAACACAGAGGTATATTGTATTCTGTCGTTTCCTCGATTAGTTAGTTCATCGCTTGCAAATGGTAAGAATCGAGTATCCGCTTCTAAAGCCTGCTTGTTCTCTCGATTGGTTTCCATCTAAAACTTGACTTAGTTTATTTGTAAGGATCTTGGAAAATACTTTATATGCATTTGATAGCAAGCTAATTGGTCGATAGCTACTAAGGTCCTTCTGGTCTCCTTTTTTGTGAAGCAAAATCACTATGGCATTGCACCACGATTCAGGAACGCTTTTCTGACGTAAGCACTGGGTGTACAACTGAGCTAACTTAATATCAACTTCTTTCCCTGCGTCTTTCAACAGATCTATCGATATACCATCTTCCCCAGGTGCTCTTCCTCGGTTCATATTTTTTAGAGCAAATTCTATTTCTTCCTTTGTAATCTCTGGTACACTACTACCGTCTACACATGAATTTACTGACTCAACTACGGTCTTCGACGAGTAAAGCTCTTGGTAAAATCCTTCTACTTTTTTTACCATTTTGTCTCTGCAGTTAATGATTTCTCCATTTTTATCTTTCAAACATATCATTTGCTGTCTTCCTAAAACATATCTGCACTCGGTAATTTTAATACTCTTACCTTTCCAAATAACTTCCTCGATTTCATCCATGTTTTTCTTTCTTTCCTCTGGTCTCTGCCTTTTGTTGATAAGCTTGTTTAGTTCCACTCTTTCTATTTCGTCTCTCCTGCTTTTGATCTGCATGGTCCTCGTTCTTTTAATTAGGTCATTTGTAGCTTTGGAATATTTGTTTTCTCTAATATTTTTGTACTTCCTACTTTCTCTGCCGATTCCCTAATGATATTCACTAAATTCAAATTCATATCTTCGACGGTGTCCTCGCTAGTTCTTAGAGCTTCGAACCTATTTTTAATTTCTAACTGAAATTCCTTCTTATTATCTGAGAAGTATGGTGGGGGTTACTAGGCTGAATAGAGTGAGAAATGAGGAGGTGAGGAGGAGAACAGGGGTGGAAAAGGATTTGGGAGATAGGGTTGATGAAAGAATATTAGGATGGTTTGGACACATGGAAAGAATGAGTGAAGAAAGACTAGTAAAAGAGGTATGGAAGGCAGATGTGGAGGGAGTGAACATGAGGGGACGTCCTAGGATGAGATGGATGGATGGGGTGAAGGGGGCTTTGGGGAAGAGGGGAATGTCTGTTGAGGAAGGAAGGGAGAGGACGGAAGACAGAGGTGAGTGGAGAATGGTTGTATATGGATGATGTTGTGATTGCATGAGGAGGAATGGGCAGGGGGGTGGGGTAGTATGTGTGAGTAAATTATGACGCAGCCCAAAGGGATTTCTCCCCGTCCTCTCCTTATATGCAAGGGGGGACGGAGAGGGGGGGTCGCCGATTAAATGAAGCGGCCTTGCTGTGGATGTGCTGTGTCTTGCGACACTGCTTCTGACCCAGGGCGGTGGGCAGGGTGCAGGGATGACCCGTCATCCAGGAGGTGCTCAGATGAGAGGGAGGGTGGGAGGGGTGTGGAGTGTATGTAGGGATGAAATGGGTGGGAGTGTTTTCATGCCTTTCCCTTTTTGGCTACCTCCCTTGTAAGGGGGAAAAAGCCTTGGTATATGTATGTATGTATTATCCTTAACCTCTGCAAGGCTTATTTTCTTTTTTAGAATTAGTTTATTTCTCTCGGCTCTGAAATTGAATTTAGCTGTGCAACCTACCATTCTATGGTCACTACCTATGTTGACTTTATTTATCACCTATACATTGCTAACACTCCTACTCTCATCTCCTAATATGAAGTCTACTTCGTTCTTTGTTGCTCCATTTGGACTTCTCCAGGTCTATTTACGACCTACGCGCTTTTCGAAGAAAGTGTTCATTATCCTATGTTGTAGTTCTCTGCAAAATTGACTAACATCTCGCCTCTGTCATTTCTTTCACCTATTCCAAACTTCCCAATGCACGACTCATCTGCCATATTTTTCCCCACTTTAGCATTAAAGTCTCCTATTACCAA
>NC_134793.1:50764757-50774757 GCF_046742065.1 Oratosquilla oratoria
TTGCAAGGCTTGTCATGCATTTCCACCCCCAACCACTGCCAGTGGAAACATAGGCGCTGTGTCTGCCGATCAGTTTCACCCATTCCCCTCCCCCCAAAATATTGGCTGATTTGTTTAAAAATATATATATATATATATATTTTTCATGCACATGAGTAATGAGTTAGCCTTTCAATGGCTTGAAGGAAATCGAACCTGCAAAAAAAAATGGCTCTGGAAGTATCAAAAATTGCCCTGGTAATAAAAAAAAAAAAAAAAAAAGAAAAGAAAAGGCTCTGGTGGAAAAAGAAAAGAAAAATGGCTCTGGAAAAAAGTCTTTTTCCCTATATATATATATATATATATATATATATATATATATTTATATACATATATACATATATATATATACATATATATATGTATATATGCATATATACCTATAGATACAAATATACATATATACCTATATATGTACAAGAGTTGATAATTTTCCAAAAACATCTGTTTGCCACAAAGAGCACTGTTACCTTCCTAGTCCCACCTTTTTTTTTTTTTCAGCTGGGGAAGGGGCAGGCTGTGCTATGGTCTTCCTTTGTCATTCTGTGGCCGAAGTGTCATATTATCAGCCAAACTTTGGTAATGGGTGCAGCTTTCTGCTTGAATGCCCCTCCGATGTTTTGACAGTCTTGTCAAAGGACAGGAACTAGCAGACCATTTAGATATCTATCATATGATTTTAATTTAATGTATATGTGAGTGTGTGTATGTGCGTGTGTGTGTGTGTGTGTGTGTGTGTGTGTGTGTGTGTGTGTGTGTGTGTGTGTGTGTGTGTGTGTGTGTGTGTGTGTGTGTGTGTGTGTGTGTGTGTGTGTGTGTGTGTGTGTGTGTGTGTGTGTGTGTGTGTGTGTGTGTGTGTGTGTGTGTGTGTGTGTGTTTGTTTGTGTGTGTGTGTGCGTGTGTGTGTGTGTGTGTGTGTTTGTTTGTGTGTGTGTGTGCGTGTGTATGTGTGTGTGTGTGTGTGTGTGTGTGTGTGTGTGTGTGTGTGTGTGTGTGTGTGTGTGTGTGTGTGTGTGTGTGTGTGTGTGTGTGTGTGTGTGTGTGTGTGTGTGTGTGTGTGTGTGTGTGTGTGTGTGTGTGTGTGTGTGTGTGTTATCTTTTGTGCAAAACTTTGTAATGTTCCACTTCTGATAGAACGTTATTTCTTTTCTTTGAGTTTTTCCTTTCACTCCTTTTTCTACCCAGAGTAATTTCAGACAAGTCTTATGTTGCAGCCTTCGCCTACTTTTCTCCTTTATATGTCAAAGTAGAATGTTCATTCTAATCCTTTTTTGTTCATTCCATATTTCATTGTTGTTGACGCCAGATTATTTTATTGAACTGGATGAAACAAAAACATTAAAATCAAACGTGATTAATCCTTTTACCCATTTGTGTTCATGTAACACTTTATAGACTATATTATGAAAAATTAGGCTAAATTATTCTATTCATGTAATGAGTAGCCCGAAATCTCTTGGTTATGCTTGAAGAAAAAAGAAGAAGAAAAAAAAAAAAAAAAGGATATCCGTCCCATTGCGTTCATTGTCCATCTGTTTCATTCCGTCTCGTTCTGTTATGTTTTGTTCCATTCCCTACCCTTCCGTTCCCTTTCGTTCCTTTCCGTTTTGTTCCATTCTTTTCTGTTCTGGTCCGATTCATTCCGTTCCATTCTGTTTCGTTCTTGCTGTCTTTCCTGTATCATGCAACTCCATCTCTCTAGGTTCCCTAACAATTTCTATATTCTTTCATTCCACTCCTCATACGACGTTTTATTGGTCTTAAATGTCTTTGTGCTCTCTCTCTCTCCCTCTCTCGCTTTCGCTCTCTCTCTCTCTCTCTCTCTCTCTCTCTATATATATATATATATATATATATATATATATATATATAATTTATATATATACTGTATATATATATATATATATATATATATATATATATATATATATATATATATATATATCATTTCTCTCCTGTATTTCCTTTCTATTTTACATTCCGTCCTACAGTCCTTTTTTAGTTTTGTATCTTTACGAACCTCTTCTATTTTATTCTTCCCTTTTTTTGTCTTAAGGTATCTCTTAAATTCCTTTCTTAGATTTTTTCCCTTTTAATATATATTTATTTCCGCACTATATTATATTACTTTCATGTTTTCTACTATCTTATTTCTCTTGATATCTCATATTCTCTTCTTCCATTTCTCTTCTGTCTGATGCGCTTTTTCATATCATTCTTTTACATTGTATCTTTCTCTCTTACATTTCATTTTTATCTCGTGTTCCCTATACTTTCTTACATTTCCTTATATTCCTTTTTGACCATATACTCTTTTTTTGCATTCCCCTTTATTTTTACATTCCAGTTCTATCTTATTTTTCCATATTTCCTTTTTCCTCACACAGTTTCCCCCTCTCATATTCCCTTTCTATCTTACAGTTATCCAGTCTGCCGGTGTATTGATTTCATCGTAGAGTATTGCACTGTGCCTCTGCAATGTTGCACTGCATGTTTCGCCTCACCGCACCGACGATACACACCATGGAATACAAGGGACGAGCAAAACAGGTTAGAGACCTATTGGTCCATGGGATCAAGGTAGTATTGTCGTCCGATTGCTTTAGTTTGATTTTCAAGCCCCACGCACCACCTCCTACTAAGTTCTTGAAACCCGTTTTTTTTTTCTTTTACAAACGAATGGGGTGTGCAAGGAGATGAATAAAAGAGCCTGTCAATATGGAGGATAGAAGTAAAAAGATATGATTTTTTTTATTAACAAAATTTTGGATCACAGAAGCTACCAAAGAAAAGTAGTTTCAATATAAACGAGAGCCTGTAAGGGTCCTAGGGAGCCATGGCCTTTTAAAGTTCTGAGAACGAAACGGAGAAATGGACTGATATGCCATCATATATCGGGTGAGGGGGATGGGGTCAAACCTATCTCAGCATAACCATATATAGGAACTATATACGCGCGCGCGCACGCACGCACACACACACACACACACACACACACACACACACACACACACACACACACACACACACACACACACACACACACACACACACACACACACACACACACACACACACACACACACACACACACGCACGCACGCACGCACACCCACCCGCGCGCGCGCGCGCGCGTGAGTGTTCGTTACAGCAGTCCGAGTTTGAATCCCGCCCAGGGCTGAAATAATTTCAGTATCACTGTGATGCGAGTAGTTACTCCAGTTCTCGTGGGCGGGGAGTTGTGTGTGTGTGTGCGTGTAAAGTCACAGCATTACCCATAGATCGGTCATATATGAGCTCTGAGCTCTCTTTCGGGAGGGAAATAATTGCCGATCCTGAGTCCAACACGTGATCCAAGACCATGCTAAATCACACACACACTTACACGCACACACATATACACACATACACATATACAGTTACACAAGTCTACATAAGGTAATATAAAGAATCTTTTCTATATACACTAGATTTTTATATGAGTAATCTTTAGCTACATAATTATGAGAGCTTAAAAGAATAATCATCTAAGGACAGCATTAATAAAACTTTTATATTTTCAAGTCATTGCTTATATGTCTAACGATTTTCTGACAACAGAAGAGCATTTGTAGATTATATCGCTGAGTTCAATAAGTACTGAATTTGGTGCACTGATATATTTATTTTTGGGTAATGCCAATTGATTTGATTCAGTCTGAGGGGACTTTAGGACGTTTACTCACTATTTGAAGGTTATAGTCTCCGCCAACTCTTTCCTAGTTCACATGAGTTACCAGCAGGTAAACAAACTGCCAACGCAAGCAAAACCACGATCGCAAGGCAAACGCTACAGCGAACGCAAAATATGTATATTTTGTCACATGATCACGAATCCTGAAGTTTCTCTCTATGGCGAAAGTATCTGTAATATCAGTTGAAATATTATTTTTTCTGGACGATATGATACCTTTATGACACTGTGGGAAAATATTCTGAATAATATCCTGAAATTAAATATTTGTTTCATTTAGTCGAGCATGTAAATCCTGTCAGCCGGATAAAGTAATTATATCAAAAAGATTTTTTGCCCTTCGTACCACAAATCAACTTCAGTTGTCAGGTGATATAAGCCCCAACAAAGCATATAAAACGTTATTGTATAATACAGAAAAAACAAAACTATTATCCGAGTTATCTTGTTACCCAAGATGGCCGGTATGAACTACATTTGTTTTACACAGCCATAGAGTTTATTTTGCAAAACTATCTCATAGTTTCCCCATTTCGCTCTCTCTTCACTGCATCAATTTTTACATAGCCTTGGATTCTTCTGACACACTCCCCCCCCCCCTATTTTCTTTTGCTTGTTTATTTACCCTCCTCTTTTATGTTTTCGTGTTTTGGCCGAATTCTGCTTTTCTTTTTTTCACTGTGTTGACATGTAGTGGTCGGGGAGGCAGATATTTCAAGCGTGTACTGGTCGAGATGACTTATTTTCATTTCTTCTTTACCAACAACGCGAATATTAACTCGAAACTCTGGGCAAAAGTAAAGCAATTCCTTGGATTATATTTGACTTGTGTTCATGGTTAGTGATTAACTGTGCAGGGCCTGTGCTACCCTTGGAAGACGATGCAGCATCCGACTTCCTCATGGTGGCTTGGTAAAGATTATTCTAAACAACTAATCTAGTCACTACGACCGAGTTTCGAGCCCGGTTACCCTGAGCGTAGGACGCCCGTCTGTTAACGCCGTATTAGCAAAGGGGATATAAAGGATCGGAACTTGCTACGAGTTGAATGCTAAGAAATGGAGCTGACTACCAACTGCGATCCGAGCCTGTGATTTTACCTAGCTCCCAGCGTCATCAATCGACGCGATAACATATAAATGAAACTTTTGCTTGCTTTATTGTTATTGTTAATTGGGAATTAATCACTAGTGTACAGTGATATCTTACAATAACTAATCTTCTTCTATTTCTTATCGTTATTCATGTTATTTGCATTGTTATCTATAGTATTAATATTACTATTGTTGCTTTTGTTATAATTGTTATCATTAGTAGTGTTACAGTTTTTATCATTATTGTTGTTTTTATTACGGTCATCATCATCATCATCATCATCATCATCATCATCATCATCATCATCATCATCATCATCATCATCATCATCATCATCATCGTCATCATCGTCATCATCATCGTCATCATCATCATCATCATCATCATCATCATCATCATCATCATCATCATCATCATCATCATCATCATCATCATCATCATCATCATCATCATCATCATCATCATCATCATCATCATCATCATCATCATCATCATCATCATCATCATCATCATCATCATCATCATCATCATCATCATCATCATCATCATCATCATCATCATCAACACTGTCACCATCACCATCACCGTCACCGTCATCGTCATCATCATCATCATCATCATCATCAACACTGTCACCATCATCACCGTCACCGTCACCGTCACCGTCATCATCATCATCATCATCATCATCATCATCATCATCATCATCATCATCATCATCATCATCATCATCATCATCATCATCATCATCATCATCATCATCATCATCATCATCATCATCATCATCATCATCGTCATAATCATCATCATCATCATCATGTCATGGTCATCATCATCATGTCATGGTCATCATCATGTCATGGTCATCATCATCATCATCATCATCATCATCATCATCATCATCATCATCATCATCATGTCATGGTCATCATCATCATCATGTCATGGTCATCATCATCATCATCATCATCATCATCATCATCATCATCATCATCATCATCATCTCCACCATCATCATCATCTCCACCATCATCATCATCTCCACCATCATCACCACCATCACTACGTATCATATTCAAGATCCACTCACCTATTAAGCATCAACTGTTAGAAGAAAATAAACAACCTAGTTTAGAGAATGTAGCTTCTTTCTGTTCGAATTAACTAAGATCATCTCTACTAACTAAACCCACCTGGCGTTAATGAGAGTAACACACATGCTCAGAAGGGCTTATCAAAGATAAACCACATTATAACTTTGTCTAATTAAACCTCATTTCTTTGATGCTCCGGCCTGGGTTCATTACCTTCTCAAACTGGAGTTTTCGTACTTTTCAGATGTGACATAAAAATAATCATCTAATTAAATCTACAAGTATCCATGTGATGCCAGAGTATCCGGCAGAATCCTCCGTAATATATTGAGTTAATATTACGGCCCCGGTTTCTTAATCTAATTACTGTAGTAATAAAGAAAAAAAAATGTATGCCACTGTGGCGAGTCAGTCTTAGTTCTCGCCTCGTGAGCTTAAAGGCTCGTGATCGATCCCCAACGGTACTATTCACTACAGCTGTCAAAAAGTACAGGGTAGAGGTGGTAGTTTTGCTCACGGCTAAACTGCAATAAGCCTAAGCTTCTTTTAATTAAGACTTCATAATTTTCTTAAGCTGAGGAACAAGACTGCTGCTAAAGCAGGGGTCCCTCTCTCCCTTGGCTGAATAAAAGCGTCTGGTCATCCACCATAATAATAACTCGAAAGTAAATCACCATGGTACAAGGATTCAGCGAAATATAATAACAAGTATAATGATTTACATTCCTCTGTTTCAGTATTTGGTGATTTTCGATTTGCATATTTTGTTCTGGCTACTACATTTTGAATTTATTCAGCTTTTTCCATTTTTATTCTTATCTGCATTTCCATCTTCTTTTCCATCTCTATCTAAGCCTCTCACTACCTCAATTTCTATTTCTACTTATGTCTCTAACTCTATCTCTATCTCTATATCTATCTCAATATTAATCTCTATCTCTCTATCTCTATCTCTATCTCTATCCCTATCTCTATCTCTATCTCTATCTCTATCTCTATCTCTATCTCTATCTCTATCTCTATCTCTATCTCTATCTCTATCTCTATCTCTATCTCTATCTCAATCTCTACGTCTACCTCTGTCTCTGTCTCTATCTCTATCTCTGTCTCTTTGTCTGTCTCTGTCTCTGTCTCTGTCTCTGTCTCTGTGTCTTTGTCTGTCTCTGTCTCTGTCTCTGTCTCTAACTCTGTCTCTGTCTCTAACTCTGTCTCTGTCTCTGTCTCTGTCTCTGTCTCTGTCTCTGTCTCTGTCTCTGTCTCTGTCTCTGTCTCTGTCTCTGTCTCTGTCTCTGTCTCTGTCTCTGTCTCTGTCTCTGTCTCTGTCTCTGTCTCTATCTCTGTCTCTGTCTCTGTCTCTGTCTCTGTCTCTGTCTCTGTCTCTGTCTCTGTCTCTGTCTCTGTCTCTGTCTCTGTCTCTGTCTCTGTCTCTTTGTCTGTCTCTGTCTCTGTCTCTGTCTCTGTCTCTATTTATATAATTTTCTCCATCTCCACCTCACTTATATCATCACACCTCCACCTCCACCTTATGCTTCGCCTGCACCTCGTGCTTCACCTCCATTTCATCCTTCACCTCAACTTCCACCTCATCCTCCACCTCATCCTCCACCTCCACCCCCACTTTTACCTCTACCTCTATATCGGTACTGACTGTTTAAGTTTCCTGTCAGCGCCACGCACCACTCATTCTTTCACGACAGGAGACTAGTCTCCATTCAAAGAATACTAAACACTTTGAACCATAACTGTCCCTCCTTTAGTTTCTACTTTATCACCTATGTGACTGCACCCCTTCGGCAGGATGTTGTCTCCATAGAGAGAAGCTCTAGTTATCAACGATAAATTACGTAATCTCTCTCTCTCTCTCTCTCTCTCTCTCTCTCTCTCTCTCTATCTATCTATCTATCTATCTATCTATCTATCTATCTATATATATATATATATATATATATATATATATATATATATATGTATATATATGTGTATATATATATATATATATATACATACATATATTAGTCTCTTTGTCTGTCTGTCTGTTTATCTGTCTGTCTGTCTGTCTGTCTGTCTGTCTGTCTGTCTGTCTGTCAGTCTGTCAGCCTGTCTGTCTGTCTGTCTGTCTGTCTGTCTGTCTGGCTCTCTCTCTCTCTCTCTCTCTCTCTCTCTCTCTCTCTCTCTCTCTCTCTCTCTCTCTCTCTCTCTCTCTCTCTCTCTCTCTCTCTCTCTCTCTCTCTCTCTCTCTCTCTCTCTCTCTCTCTCTCTCTCTCTCTCTCTCTCTCTCTCTCTCTCTCTCTCTCTCTCTCTCTCTCTCTCTCTCTCTCTCTCTCTCTCTCTCTCTCTCTCTCTCTCTCTCTCTCTCTCTCTCTCTCTCTCTCTCTCTCTCTCATTCTCTCACTCTTTTTTTCTCTTTCTCTTTCTTTTTATCTCTACTCCTCTCTATATCTGTCTATACGTACCTAAAAATTCTTCACTGATCTCTCTTAATATAACCCGTTTTCATGGTTCCTCCTCTTTACTTTCATCAGTAGCCCCCGCCCCTCCACCCGCTGAAAGAAAAAAGAACTCTTGACCATATGGCACATACCTTCTCCTTTGCATGTTTGCCCTTGTCCCGGGATCCATCGCTCTGGCTCCATAGTCACGTAGTCCACTTTGTCATCGAATTGTCCATAAAACTTTGCCATGCCGTCGCACACCCGACGGAAGTGACTGTTCTGGGCGTATTCGCAGTCCACACCACATTAAAGGGTGCACGGTGCTGGATCTCTCTTACGTGGTGGGTCTCGTGTTGTGATTCTTAGGTGGGTCCCTGAAGTTCACGGTTGGTACCACAACAGGAAACCCCTAATGCTGGTGTCACACTGTCCGGCGCTGCCGTTGTGTCTTGTTGTTAGCTATAGGTGATGGTCGTTATATAAGATTGTGCTTGTCGCTAAATAACTTTATTAAATTAATTGATCTTGCTCATACTCTGGCCGCATCCGACGCCGCCGCATAGTGTGACACAACCATAAGGGTTAGTGGATGCAAAACAATTAGATTTAGTGTTGAGGTCGTTTCTAGAAAGTAAAAC
Source organism: Oratosquilla oratoria (assembly GCF_046742065.1). Lineage (NCBI taxonomy): Eukaryota > Metazoa > Arthropoda > Malacostraca > Stomatopoda > Squillidae > Oratosquilla > Oratosquilla oratoria. Next base: position 50,773,789 of record NC_134793.1, read on the forward strand.
GAACAGTAATTAAAAAGTACAGGACAAAAGTAAAAATAGGGTGAAAACTTTTAGGCCGAGTAACTTCTTCGCCTAGCTAAAATCGTAAGATCAAAGATCAAAAAAGAATACTTGAATCCTTGTTTCCAATGAAAGACTAAACTAAGTCTCTCTTGTGTGAGCCTTCCGGCACAGTGGCGCTCTCTGCAGACTTTGATCTCGTCAGCGCCAGACGGTTTCACTCAACTGAAAGGCAGTTACCATAAGGCAGGAAGTACCTCTTCCCTCCTCTAACTCCACTTCCTTGATTACTTGTGAACATTCTCCCTCCTTCGCTCATATCTCTCCCTTTTCTCTCTTCTCTATGATTTACCCCTTCATACCAGCCTCACTACCTTTCTCCTTTCACTTCCTCACTACTTCCCTCCACAACTCCTCTCTCCACTTTCTCTCCTCCACCCTCACTACCCCCTCCTTCTTGCCTTCTTTTTCTCCCCCTCTCCCTTCCTTCCCCTCTCCCAGTTTCCCTCTCTCCCTCTCTCCCTATTTCCCTCCCGGTTTCTCTACCTATCTCTCTCCCTCCTGGCTCTTTCCCTAACTCCTCAACTCCCTCTCTCCCTCTCAACCTCGCTCTCTCATTCTACCCAACTTTGAAAGTCTCTGTGTACTCAATCTATATTCCACCTCTAAATTGCTTTCACAATTTTCCCCTACTAAACTCATTTAGCCCTCCTTATTCTTTTAAAGTCCGGGTAATTTTTGGCCCGCGTGTACGTACACACATACTGTTCATTTCCACAATATGAAGCCACAGCTACATTCACACACGCACACACACACACAGGCACACACACACACACAAACACACACACACACACACACACACACACACACACACACACACACACACACACACACACACACACACACACACACACACACACACACACACACACACACACACACACACACACACACACACACTACTAC
>NC_134793.1:50779757-50789757 GCF_046742065.1 Oratosquilla oratoria
CAATAGATACCTTGTCAAACTCATGAGCAGGAGGTCAAGAGTTCGGTTCCCGGGGCCCGCTGCGTGTTTCTTGCGTTGTTTCCCGACAACCTTGGCTAGACAAGGAGGCAACCCAAACATCGGCCTAAAAAAAAAAAAAAAAAAAAAAAAAAAAGGCTTGCCACTACTGACAGGGTTTGCCCAACCAGGGGTTTCTCACTTCCCACTTCGTGGGAGTTTGATAGCATATCTTGGATCACTTTCCTGCGTTCAAAACTGTACATACAGATTGTCCTAAAGATGTGTTCATTCTTTGATAATTAAACAAATAAAGAGGAGATAAACAAACAATCAAATAAATAAATAGATATATAAATTGATAAATAGATACATGAATATATGAATAAGCAAATACCTAAATTAGTCAATCAGTCCGTTAATCCATCAATCAATTTAACATTTTGATATTGTAGTTGAATTCAGAAACAATGGATGTGTATTTCGAAAGTGAAACTGTTCTAAATTGTATTGATATCCGGATGATCTTCATTCACGAACAAATAAAAATGATTGTCAGGAACAGTAGTGAGCGCTAAAGCAAATGGTTGTTATAAGAGAATATCATATGACTTTATGGATAGTGGTGACAGGTAGTAAGAGATATGGGACTGCCTAGTGTAGGCCTTATGGTCTCTTGAGGTCTCCTTCATTCATATGTTCTTAATCCAGGAAACAAATATAGACTAAAGACATTGCTTGCTTGTGCGTTTCTCACGAATTACTATAACGGATTTCTAATCTAAAATTACCAGACTTCAGCCTGTAGTAAAGACCGCAAGAGACCACAAGGCCTGCACTAGGCAGTTCCATGTTCATTTCCACCTATCATCCTCATCCATAAGATTATGTAACTTTCCTTTAAAACAACACATAGTTTCAGCTCTCACTATATGGTCACTAAGTCTATTCCATTCATTAAACACTTTATTAGTAAAACAGTACCGATGAAGGAAGGAGAATGTAATAGTAATGGAAATACAAATAAATGATAAGAGAAGGAGAGGAAAAGTGTTCAGGCACGAAAAGAGGTAAATGAAAGGAGAAGTGGTAAAATCACATGTCGTTAGGCAGAGTAGATATAGATAATTTACATCACAGCCTTGAAGGGGACTTGACTTTTCATTTACAAATTATGTTTTGACCAAAACGAGAAAATATAAAGTATATTATCGGGTGAGAGAGAGAGAGAGAGAGAGAGAGAGAGAGAGAGAGAGAGAGAGAGAGAGAGAGAGAGAGAGAGAGAGAGAGAGACAGAGAGAGAGAGAGAGAGAGAGAGAGAGAGAGAGAGAGAGAGAGAGAGAGAGAGAGAGAGATAGAGAGAGAGAGAGAGAGAAGTATCTTAATATGAGGTGCAAGAATACAAGCCAACAAATTCATGAGAAGTACAAAAAGATAAAGGAGACGGAGGAGGGAGTGGGTGAGGGGGGCGGTGATAATGAAAAGAGAGAGAAAGAAGGAGCAAAGAGGGGGGAGAGTAATGGAACAGAGGAAAGGGAAAGAACAAAAGAAGGGAGAGGATACGATGATAGGGAGGATCGAGTGAGAAGTTGGAGGGTGATCAGGGGACACCAAATTATAGCGAAGAAAATAAAGAGAAGTTAGCGAAAGGGAAATGAGAAAGTAGGAAGAGGGAATTGAAGAAATAAGACAAAGGCAAAGGAGAGGAAGAGAGGAGAGGAGAATATAAGAGGGGAATGTAAAGAGAGGAGATAAAAAGTGAGGCAGAGAAAAAAAAAAGAGGAGAAAGAGGAGGGAAGAGGTAAAAAGAAAGAAGGTTGACAAGGTGAAGGTAAGGAAGGGACGTGTATTAGTAAATAAAGAGGAAGGAATAAGTACTGAAAAGAGAAGGTGGTGAACAGAGTAAGAAAGAAAGAAAGAAAAGAGAAGGAATGGAAGTGAGAAGAGGGGGAAAGAACGAAAAGATGAAATTGGAGGTGAGGAAACGAGAAGATGAAAGAGAAAGTTAGAACAAGAGTAAAGAGGAAGGAAAAAGGAGAGATGGAAAGACAAGAAAAGAATATGAGAAAAGAGAAAAGAAAGAGAAAAAGTAAGAAAGGAAGAGAAGAGAATGCCAGATGAGGGAGTATGAACAGACCAGACAGGAAGGCGAAGAAAGGAAGAAGCGACAGGAGAGAAGAGAAGAGAAAAGAAGAGAAGAGAAGAGAAGAGAAGAGAAGAGAAGAGAAGAGAAGAGAAGAGAAGAGAAGAGAAGAGAAGAGAAGAGAAGAGAAGAGAAGAGAAGAGAAGAGAAGAGAAGAGAAAAGAAGAGAAGAGAAGAGAAGAGAAGAGAAGAGAAGAGAAGAGAAGAGAAGAGAAGAGAAGAGAAGAGAAAAGAAAAGAAAAGAAAAGAAAAGAAAAGAAAAGAAAAGAAAAGAAAAGAAAAGAAAAGAAAAGAAAAAGGAAGAGAAGAGAAGAGAAGAGGGGAGGGAGGGGAGGGAGCGGAGGAGGGGAAGTGGTCAAGTTGTCAACAGAAGGAAGAAGAAGACGAAGGTGAGAATCTTACGCCAGGAGGCTAGTAGCTGCAGTCGAAGCTGCCACCTTTGCCCTTTGTGGTTGGACTATTGGGACAGGAAACAGTCACAGGAATTGTAGAGAAATGCCGGATTCGAACCCAGAACTAAACGTATGCGAGACTAGCACGCTTCCGATTCTGCCACCACGACATGGAAAGGGAGAATAAACACTTAGCTGTGGGTTCGAATCCTGCACTCCTCCCCGTTTCCCAGCTGACTGTTACCTGCCATACGGAGACAGACCTGGGTACCTTAACTTACACTCTTTGGAAACCCGAAGAATAAGGAGTGATCTTACAGAGGTATTCAAATGGGTCAAGGGCTTTAACAGGGGTGATGCAGGTAAGGTCATCATATTAAGACAGGAGGAGGGCAGGACTCGTAGTAATGGATTCTCTTAAAAGTCCATTAATAGGGAAAAGATGACGGCTTCGGCCGCAGCTACTGAGCGCCTCCAAGCGTAGGTTCCTCATCTTCACCATTTTGCGCAGAAGGTGTTAGTTATTCGTTTGGTGACGCCACAGGCATGAATAAAATCGCCTGACGACAAATGCAACAAAAAGAAAAGGACTGCACAGAACGGAAAGAGTTGAAGATACTTCAAGCGCTCTTATTTCAGAGTCAAACTTTGTATATTTTTTCCCAGGAAATCGTCACATCGAATTACGGAAAAGATAAACAATTTGAGCAAAGTGACACTTTATATTTCATTCAGAACCCAGGAGAGATATATCAAGCAGAAAGGGGCATAAAAGGTAAGCCAGAAGAGAAAGAAAGGAAAGATTGAGATTAAAGAAGCCTTGGGGAATAGGAAAGGGAAGAAGAGAAAAATAAAGAATGAAAAATATATGATAACAGGGAGAGAGAGAGAGAGAGAGAGAGAGAGAGAGAGAGAGAGAGAGAGAGAGAGAGAGAGAGAGAGAGAGAGAGAGAGAGAGAGAGAGAGAGAGAGAGATAAAGAGAGAGAGAGAGAGATAGACAGACAGACAAACAGACAGAGAGACAGAGAGAGAGAGAGAGAGAGAGAGAGAGAGAGAGAGAGAGAGAGAGAGAGTAAAAGATGACTAAAGAAGAACGGGAAATACGAAATCAAGGGAAAAGTGAAAAAAGAGAGCATAGAAGACAGGAAATAAAATGGTAAAAAACAAAAGCTAAATGAAAGAAAAAATTCAACCCCCACACTAACAGCGCGTGTGGGTTTTCTTTTTTCATTTTCTCTCTTTCTCTCCCTCTTTCTATCTTTATTATTTCTTTCTTTCTCTCTCTTTACATTTTCTTTTGTCTTCCTCTTTCTCTCTCTGTCTCTCTTTTCCTCTTTTACTTTCTTTCACTTCTTCTCTTTCTTTCTTTCTCTCTTTCTCTCTTTCTTTCTTTCTCTCTTTATCTTTTCTTTCTCTCTTTTTATGTTTCTTCTTTTATTTCTTTTTCTGTGTTTTATTTCTTTTTTATTTTCTTTTTTCTCTTTTTTACTTCCTTTTCAATTTATTTGTCTATTTTTTCTCTTTCTCACATTTCTTTATCTTTTCTATTCTTTTTTATCTCTTTTTCTCTACCTTTTTTCTCTCTTTTTCTTTCTCTTTTTCTCATTCTTTCACTTCCTTTTTTCCTTTCTTTTTTTCTTTCACTTTCTTATTTCTTTCTCTCTTCTTCTATTTCTCTCTCGGCTTCATTCTCTCTTTCTTGCACGTCCCTTTTCTCTTTTCTTTTTCTCTCTTCTTTTCCTTTGTTTTTCTCTCCCTGTCTCCGGAGGGTCTTCTTTCTTCATCGCCAAAGTTTCCAAAGCCTCCAAATAATCTTGATCTACAGCGGAGGTCTTTTGCATAAGTAACATATTTGCCATCTGCGCATTATTTCTATTTACTCTCTGAATGATCTTCATGACTTGGCCTTTGGTCTTTAGGTTTTAGCATCACGCTTACGCTTGCTTTTTCTTTCTTTCTTTCTTTCTTTCTTTCTTTCATCCTTCCTTTCTTTTTTCTTTCTTTCTTTCTTTCATTCTCTCTATCTCTTTCTTTCTTTCTTTCTTTCTTTCATTCTCTCTATCTCTTTCTTTCTTTCTTTCTTTCTTTCTTTCTTTCTTTCTTTCTCTCTTTCTATCTTTCTTTCCTTCTTACTTTCTTTCTTTCGTTCTTTCTTTCTTTCTTACTTTCTTTCTTTCTTTCATCCTTCCTTCCTTTCTTTCTTTTTTCTTTTCTTTCTTTCTTTCTTTCTTTCTTTCTTTCTCTCTCTCTTTGTTTGTTTGTTTGTTTATTTCTTTCTTTCTTTCATCCTTCCTTCCTTTCTTTCTTTTTTCTTATTTTCTTTCTTTCTTTCTTTTTTCTTTTTTATTTCTTTCTTTCTCTCTTACTTTCTCTATTTCTTTCTTTATTCTTTCTTTCTTTCTTTCTTTCTTTCTTTCTTTCTTTCTTTTCCTTTTTTCTTTCTTTTTTCCTTTCTTTCTTTCTTTCCTTCTTTTCTTTTCTTTTTTCCTTTCTTTTTTCTTTCTTTCTTTCTTTCTTTCTTTCTTTCTTCATTTCTTTCTCTCTCTCTTTCTTTTTCTTTTAATGAAAGTCGTACTTCGAGCATTCAGTAGTGTGGTCTCGTTTTCAAAATAATGTTTTTTTATTCTGAAGGGTTCACGTACCTTTTCAAATATAGTCATGATTTTCTTGTGGTAGGAGAAAAGTTAGGGAAAATATTTTCTGCTAAAGTTAGCGATTTGTATCGGGTTATTAAAAACGAACATACAATCATGGGTACCAACTCTGATTTCTGCTCTTTAATACTTTTCTTTCTCTCTCTTTCTTTCTCTTTTTGTCTCATTGTCTTTTCCTTTTAAATCGGTTTCCTAGCCTCAGCACTTGATTTCCAGTTGGTATGTCACGGAACTTCCTTCTGCTAATTTTTTTTTTTCTGGCCCTTTCAAAAATATTTGTAATATGTAGATAAGAAAGATACATTATACATGGTTGCGGACCGAGGCTATTTCCTTCCATCTCCAATGTAGTTTAGGGCGTGAAATAAACTAGAAATGGCTTAGTACAACCTTTTGGGAAAGAATGGAAGTGGTGAGTAGGTGCCCGGACAGTTTCTGACTAACTATTGAGAGTTATTTTAATTGTACAAGTCCGAATAATATTCAGTAGTGAATTGGTATGTTTACAGTGATTACATTAAAGAACGTGACTTTTCTGAAGAGATCTATTATGTCCAGGAAGATTAAAGAAAAAAAAGAGAAAGAAAAGAAAAGGAAAATAAATGACGTGTCGTGGTCAAAGACTGTAAACAAGCCCAAGGGTTGAAAACCCGAAATTTAAAATTGTCTGCTTTGCTAATCATGAATGCATTTTACAAAGCATAATTGAATTTGTAAGTATTAACAAATATGAAGAATACACTGTATATAAAGGAATCTACGTTATGATCGAAATATTACAAGCATGATCTAACGTGGTGCATTGAATATGAAATTTGTGCAGCGTTTGGAAAGGACAAAAATGGTAACACAAAGTATATAATTCTAGATCAGAATTGAGAATATATCGCTGTGTGCATAAACGAGAATGGGGTATCGCAAATAACGGCCGTATATTCACAGCGCATAAGATCCATAATAGCTCACGCTGTGCTACGGCTTCATGACCCGCATTTTTGCTTAAGCATACAATCCAAACATCATATGTGGTATATGCTTTTGCATGCAATGTGGCGCAGCCCACACATAAATGAGAATCATTTGTCAAGTGTTGAGTCTGCTAATAGTACACAAAGGGAACAACTCTATTATAAGGGAGACATAGATACGTGAACATCATAAACACACAAAATACAAATGCACACGCAAACGCAAGACGCACAAGAGCACTCTCTCAAGCCGACCATCCGTCGTTGTGTCCGTGTGTGTGTGTGTGTGTGTGTGTGTGTGTGTGTGTGTGTGTGTGTGTGTGTGTGTGTGTGTGTGTGTGTGTGTGTGTGTGTGTGTGTGTGTGTGTGTGTGTGTGTGTGTGTGTGTGTGTGTGTGTGTGTGTGTGTGTGTGTGTGTGTGTGTGTGTGTGTGTGTGTGTGTGTGTGTGTGTGTGTGTGTGTGTGTGTGTGTGTGTGTGTGTGTGTGTGTGTGTGTGTGTGTGTGTGTGTGTGTGTGTGTGTGTGTGTGTGTGTGTGTGTGTGTGCTTGTGTGTGAGTATATATGTGTGTGTGTGTGTGTGTGTGTGTGTGTGTGTGTGTGTGTGTTTGTTTGTGTGTGAGTATATGTGTGTGTGTGTGTGTCTTCTTCTTCTTCTTCTTCTTCTTCTTCTTCTTCTTCTTCTTCTTCTTCTTCTTCTTCTTCTTCTTCTTCTTCTTTTTCTTCTTCTTCTTCTTCTTCTTCTTCTTCTTCTTCTTCTTCTTCTTCTTCTTCTTCTTCTTCTTCTTCTTCTTCTTCTTCTTTTTCTTCTGCTTCTTTGCTTTCTTCTTCTTCTTCTTCTTCTTCACGTTCTTCTCCTTCTTCTTCTTCACGTTCTTCACGTTCCTCACGTTCTTCACGTTCTTCACGTTCTTCTTCTTCTTCTTCTTCTTCTTCTTCTTCTTCTTCTTCTTCTTCGCGTTCTTCTTCGCGCTCTTCTTCTTCTTCTTCTTCTTCTTCTTCGCGTTCTTCTTCTTTTTCTTCTTCTTCCTCGCGTTCTTCTCTTCTTCTTCGCGTTCTTCTTCTTCTTCGCGTTCTTCTTCTTCTTCTTTACGTTCTTCTTCACGTCCTTCTTCTTCTTCTTCTTCTTCTTCTTCTTCTTGCTTCTTTTTCTTCTTCTTCTTCGCGTTCTTCTTCTTCTTCTTCGCTTTCTTCTTCTTCTTCTTTTTCTTCTTCTTCTTCTTCTTCTTCTTCTTCTTCTTCTTCTTCTTCTTCTTCTTCTTCTTCTTCTTCTTCTTCTTCTTCTTCTTCTTCTTCTTCTTCTTCTTCTACTTCTTCTTCCTCTTGTTGTTGTTGTTCTTCTTCTTCTTCTTCTTCTTCTTCTTCTTCTTCTTCGCTTTCTTCGCGTTCTTCTTCTTCTTCTTCTTCTTCTTCTTCTTCTTCTTCTTCTTCTTCTTCTTCTTCTTCTTCTTCTTCTTCTTCTTCTTCTTCTTCTTCTTCTTCTTCTTCTCCTTCTTCTTCGCGTTCTTCTTCTTCTTCGCGTTCTTCTTCTTCTTCGCGTTCTTCTTCTTTTTCTTCTTCTTCTTCTTCTTCTTCTTCTTCGCGTTCATCTTCTTCTTCTACTTCTTCTTCTTCTTCTTCTTTTTCTTCGCGTTCTTCTTCTTCGCGTTCTTCTTTTTCGCGTCCTTCTGCGCGTTCTTCGGGTTCTTCGTGTTCGTCTTCATGTTGTTCTCCTTCTTCTCCTTATTCTTCTTCTTCTTCTTCTTTTTCTTCTTCATCTTCTTCTTCTTCTTCTTCTTCTTCTTCTTCTTCTTCTTCTTCTTCTTCTTCTTCTTCTTCTTCTTCTTCTTCTTCTTCTTCTTCGTTTTCGCTTTCTTTTTCTTCTTCTTCTTCTTCTTCGCCTCCTTCTTTTTCCTCTTCTTCTTATTATCCTTCCTGTTTTACTCTTCCCCCTCTTCTTCTTTTCCTTTTTCTCTCTCTACTCCCTTCATCTTGATTTACATTTTCTTCCATCTCTTCATACTCTCCCTCTATTTTTTCTTCTGCTTTTCTTTCTACTTCCTTCGCCTTCTTTTCTCCTTTTCCTCCTATTCTTCCTCATTTTTTCTTTTTTTCTTGTATTCCTTCTTCTCCTTTTCAATTTCATTTTATTTTTCTTACTTCTCATCGACATCCTTCTTTTTTCTTCTTCTCTTTCCTCTTACTCATTATCTTCGTATTCATTTCCCTCACAGTTCTTTTGTTCTTCCTCCTCCTCCTCCTCCCTCTCCGGCTCTTCCCTTCACCTCTCAAGGGCGGTATTTCCTGTCCCTAATGCTGAAGCATTTCCTCCTGCGAGGGCATTTCCTTCTCTCTCTGTCTTCTTTTTCGAGTTCCCCCTTTTGTAATTTTTGCAACTTTGACTACGATGGCTCCACTTTCTCCTCCTCTGCTTATGTGCATTATCTTTCCTTTCTCCTCTTATGCCTGTTTTCGTTTATTACTTTTGTCATATTCTCTTTGTTAAGCCTTTGCTGCTGTAAATCACACAAGATGGTGCCTAGGCTATAGTTTTTGCTTTTTTCTATTATTATTTTCGATTATTATTCATCTTAGCTGGTGTTGCATAAATTCTCTCCTTTCTATCATGCTGTTTTTTATTTTTAGTTGGTTTCATATTCCTTATTTTTACATATTCTGGCGTATTGTTTTATATATATTTTCCATATCCAATCCTCTTCTTTATATCGTTATCATTGGCACTATCAGTCAGATAACATAAGTCTTATATCCTTTTAGCTTTAAGCCCAAAATTGCTCCTTAGGCTTTAATTTTTTTCTTTGTTGTTTTATGTACGTTTCCATACAAGATTATTTCATGATTTACTATCATAAACTATTATTATATCTTATGCTATCTATGTTCTTAAGGCATAAGATATTGCTACGAGGTTAATGCATAGTTTAGTTATCTTTATTTTTCTATGAAAATGTAACATGATCCGATGTGCGACGATTCCAAGAAGAGGGTGAGGCTTAAGAGATTGATCAGCTTGTTGTAAACAATAGGAATTCTCCTCTTCTAGAAGGTGAAAAAGATGAGAAGCCTACGCTAGGAGGCACGTAGCTGCGGCCGAAGTCCTCACCTTTGCCCTATTCACTTAATATACTGCAGGGGTAGGTAACAAACAGTCACTGTTGGGAATCGGAGAGGATTCCTGGATTCGAATCCACGACTAAGCAAATGCGAAACCAGCACGAGTCCGAATATGCCACCAGTGCTCATTATGCCACTAAAGTCTATAACGAAGAAAACATAAACACACACAGAGAAAAATCCTCTGGATCATGGGATCGCACTTGCTGAAAAGTTTCATTCGCTTAGACTTGGATCTCTCCCACATACAACCGTAGAAGGTGCTATCACCTAGTTTCTCTCCTCTCGTTTCGTTTCCACTCTCCCTCTTTTTCTCTTTTTCCCTCTCATTTTCCTTCCCCGTTCTTATCTTTTTTTGATATATGCACATATATATATTTGCAGAAACCACTGGTATATTAAGACCAGAAGACCAAACGCTTTCGTCTATTAAGACATCTTCAGAGTACAGAGAAAAATCTAAGACAATAACATAATACAAAAACAATTATGAAGATTCCAAGAAAGGTCAGAACAAGAAAGCTGTTACGGCAGCGTCTCTCGTGGGGTGCTGTGAATCTGCTCAAATATTTTCCTGAAAATAAGATTATTTAGCTCATATAGGCCCATATTCAAGTTTGATTGGTTATAAAAACTATTTTTTCATGATACTGGATTCAATCAAATTTATTTTCATTACAATATTGCAGACAACAATTTGCTTTGCATTGTTCTAGTCCAGTGGCTCTTAACC
>NC_134793.1:50807003-50809503 GCF_046742065.1 Oratosquilla oratoria
CTTAAAGTCACACACTTTACAAGGTACGTTATAAAAAAGGATGTATTTACACAATTGTTACGGGCTGGCTGGTTAGTGAAGATACTTTACGTATAACGGATAAGTGCTTAAGAACCAGCTCACTTCTAGAAGCCACTGTAGGACTGAACTATCTGGTCAGGGCCTAGATAATTCGTAAGACTAGAAGTAAAGGTAACAAAGAAGATTCCAGGAAAGGAATATTAAACTAGCGATAAAACTAGTAAACGAAATTATTAATGTGGAAAATATTTACAGGCAATCAACACAAAAGAGAATGGGCAGTAGGGTCAATGGGACCGTACATGATTATGAGAATATGGAAATTATCGTTCAAATAAGAAACACAAGATACGTATACAATATGGTACTATCTAAGTACACAGAGATCAGGAACATGCATCAAAATAAGTAATAAGTACAAATATAAGTAAAGTAATGCAATGTATATCAGACACGTAATGTAGGCAAAAAGGGTGATCACTTCACACCAATCGTCTCATGAATCTAAACCTTCTAGTTTTTATCAAGAGATCAATATGTGGGAAAATGACGACGAGTGAGCGATTTCCACCGCTTATATACCATTGGACCGGAAGCGGGATACTTCCGGTGAAGTGTGCGAGTGAGTGAAAGGGGGGGAGGAGGGTAAGTTAACACACGTCAACATGGGTAGTTTTAGGACCCTCGACTCGCTTGAACAATCTATTTATTTAGTAACTGTCAAATCTGTGCGCTCCGAACTATTCAGGATTTCGCTAGTCTGTTTGTTCTACAAGAGTGCGCACCTCTCTCCGCACGTAGGCAAGATTACATATAGTGGACGGGCGTTACTGCTTAACATTGTTACAATACATACATAGACAAGAAATATGAACATAGTTATGTAATACAAAGGAACACAATTCTATAACATAATTACACATATGACGTAATATCTAATATTACGTTACACAATATATATATATATATATAAATATATGTATATGTATATGTATGTCACAGGTGAGAAATGTAGTAACACATTTATAAATCACAACTAACACCACAGTCGGACGAAAGAAAAAGTTGCGTAAGCGGAACTATATATTTCGATTGCTACCTGCAATCCTCTTCAGTAGTACAAAGTGGCAGGGAGGAGGCTATCTTAAGTAGCAACCTCTTACAAAAGAAAGGGAACATGAGAAAATACAGAACATCACTGCCCCAACCCTAGTTGACCTGAGGCTGACACGAGGTCGGGTCAGGGGGAGGGGGAGGAAGCTTGTTGACAATATTTTTGGTGATGAATAGTCCTGAAATGATGTCTGGCGTCCATTGACCCTTGGAAATATTCATCGTGGGCAGATAATCAATTAATGTTGATTCCACCATTTTCCTTCTGAACCCACACCCTGATTTATAAATGAGATCAGATTTCTCCCAGTCCATCCGGTGATTAAATTTATCAACGTGTTGAAACACTGCTGAATTTATTTGGCCATATCTAATCGACCTTTTGTGTTCATTTAATCTTGTCGGTAGGTCTCTTCCCGTCTGGCCAATGTATGAAAGGTTACAATCTTTACATGGAAGGGAGTAAACACCTGGGATATGTTCTTCCTTCAACCTCTGGTGAACATTAACAACTTTTTTATTAATAGTATTAGGGTAGTTATGAATTAAATCTACTTTCTCTTTGGGAAGAAACTTGGACAATTGACTGATGGACTCTGAGAAGGGATGACTAGGGGATTTTGTCTCTCTTTCTTTAACTTAGTGGAAGGGTGTTTGAAAAAACTTGCTCTGGCTTGACTAAGGGCTTTATCCAGAAACCAATGAGGGTAGGCTAATTTTGTTAATTGGGACTTGATGGAAGTTAATTCGTGTTCTAAAAATTGGGGGTTACAAATCCTAAAGGCTCGGAGAAAAAGTCCCGAAGCTACACTCCTTTTAATGTGATCTGGGTGATGACTGAAGAAATGGAGGTAACTACCTGAATGAGTGTTCTTTCTAAAAACACGGGTGCCAATCTGCTTCTCAGTCTTTGGGAACGACGAATGGCAGGATGTTCTTCACTTTGGCGGGGAATGGGAAGTCTCTGTGGAGGAGACCCCGAATTCTTGGAATTGTCCATCTGGCTCCTCCGAACAGGTTTCATGCTAGGGAGGAGGGCGAAGTCATTTACTTGCCTATTAATGGCAGGTTGCAGCTCCTTTATCCAGATGGCTTCCAAGATAGCCAAGCGCTGTGGATCTTCTTCTTTTGCCACAACTTCAGTGTTTTTTACCATAGTCTCCCTATCAAGGTGGCGTCGATGCTGGGTCCAGTGGTGTTGCTGGTTCCAGTGGTGTCTTCTCCCCGTGCTTTTCTATTCATTTAAAACATGCTCCCTTTTCCATTCTTATTCACTTCAACTGAGGATGCAGAAAGATCTGCGAAACGTTTTGAAATTTGTATTTTTGCTGTATTCTTTGTCTTTTCTTTTATTTAGTTTACTGCG
>NC_134793.1:50814503-50817003 GCF_046742065.1 Oratosquilla oratoria
CGTGATAATTTCGCATTCGAGTAGTTGTGGGTTCGAATTCTGTACTTCTTTCTGATTTCCAGTAGTGACTGTTACATGTCATAACAGTCCCTAAAACGCTTTAGACAAAAATAATGGCCTCGGCTGCAGCTATGCGCCTCTTGGCATGCCTCCTTACCGTCAAGGTAGAAATTTCAACTTATTTGTCTTAGTAAGTTAACACAACGGGGTCTTCACACAGCTAGATTTTCAAGGAAACGATGATTTTATAACAAAAATACTCTAACATTGTACACCAACCAGGCGAGGTACGATACCTTTAAGCTGCGAGGACATAGATTACATATAGAATCAGGTTGAAGCAACTTCAACAACCACGTAGTCAGTTGGATACACACCTCACTGATGATGATGATTATATGATTTACCGTCACAGTCTTTCCTCTATTAGGAGATTTGGACGCCCCTTACCTTGGTTCATCTTCGCCAATGGCAGGGATCGAACCTCAATCCCCTAAACCTTCGCCACAGGTAACGACGCTCTAACCCGGTCGGCCAGCGAGCTTCCCCAGTAATATGCTATATTAACCTGCCAGTTATTTCATTTTTCCCCACTTCTTTTCTTGTATATTTGTGTATTGGTTAATCTATTTTGGTTCTTTTATGCATCTGATCTCGTTCTGGAATAGAGGGTTGACAGCCGACATTCTTTGCCACATAAATAGATTTTACTCCCTTACATGTGCGGAAAACCAAAAGAGACAGACAGACAGAGAGAGATAAAAAAAACACACACACGCACACGTACACAAACATGCACACGCACACACACACACACACACACACACACACACACACACACACACACACACACACACACACACACACACACACACACACACACACACACACACACACACACACACACACACACACACACACACACACACACACACACACACACACACACACACACACACACATATATCACTTTCATCCCCAAAACCCTCAGCCCACAATCACTAAGTGACCTTAGGCCCATCGCCATCACCCCTATCCTAAGCCTTATATGTGAAGACTTTATTTTTAACTCAGTTTACAGCAGCATAGAAGGTTCAATAGATGCCCAACAATTTGGCAACACGAAATCCTCTTCTACCACTCACTGTCTCATTGACTTGCTCAACTTCCTTCACAGCAACCTAGACAAGCGTAACAAATCTCTAGCTGTTACGTTTGTAGACTTTAGGAAGGCCTTTGACCTTGTTGACCACAATGTTGTTCTCTCCAAAGCCATCCAACTGGGGATCCAGCCCCACCTAATAGCATGGCTGGCAGATTTCCTCACCGGACGACAGCAGGCGGTCAGGTAACAGGGGTCAACTTCCCCCTCCTCCCCCTGACCTGTGGAATCCCCCAGGGTACCAAGATGGGTCCCCTATGCTTCCTCATCCTTATTAATGACGCCCTCATGGACACTCCTCACAGACGGAAATATGTGGATGACAGCACCGTAGGCATCCCCATCAACACCAGGCTGCCTGATTACGCACCACTACAAAGCACCCTGAACGAGCTCATGACGTGGACGGAAGACAACAACGTCACAATCAACACCAACAAGACCGTAGTGATGCACTTTTGTACCTCCACACAGGCGATGGCTCCTCCACAACTTTCATTTGGGCCCTCACCCCCTCCAACTGGTCCAATCCACCAAGATCTTGGGCATCACACTCGATGATCAGTTAAATTGGAACCAACATGTCACCAACATAGTCAGGACAGCGTCTTACAAACTGTATATGCTGAGCAGGTTAAAATCATTAGGAACACCTACATCTGAGCTACAGGAGGTCTACAAAACTTTCATACTCCCCACCCTCATGTATGCCTCACCAGCCTGGTCCAGCTCACTCACCCTCACACAGAGACAAAAGTTGGAGAGGGTACAAAAGAGAGCGTGCAGGATCATCCTGGGCGTGGAGTACAGCGGTTACGACCACGCTCTTACCACCCTTACTCTATCTAGGGTGTCACAACGGCACGGTGAGGCACTAAAGAAATTTGAGGAAAGCCTGCTTTCCCACCCTAGACACCGTCACTTCCTCCCTCCCAATGCTCAACCAACTCGCCACGCCACTAGACAAAGAAATAGGCTCGAACCAATCAAAGCGCCAAGGACTGACCGCTACAAAAACAGTGCCATCCCATCCATTGTGCACATAATCAACTCTATGTAAACTTGAACCGTGTATATACTCTAAGTTTTATAACTTCAATCAGCTTTTGTAATGTACTATTGTCAGTGTACTGCTGCAATTGAAATAAACCTTTTATTATTATTATTTATTATCATTATTACACACACACACACACACACACACACACACACACACACACACACACACACACACACACACACACACACACACACACACACACACACACACACACACACAATTATATATATATATATATATATATATATATATATATATATATATATATATATATAGAC
>NC_134793.1:50827003-50839503 GCF_046742065.1 Oratosquilla oratoria
TGGCCGGCTCGCCGCCCGCACGAGTGCTCACTTCAATGAGAAATGAAGGCTTCGCCTGTGGGAGGAGGGAGGGACCCTAAATCTGTGCAGGTTTCTAAAGCCGATAAAAACAATTTAAGCGGCACGAGCCGCGACAAAGAAATATTATCGGCTGAAAGAAACCTGCACAGCGAAGCTATGCATGAGACGAGGACAGGTGGGAGGAGAGGTGAAGCCTGATTCAAACCCATATTACGTGTGTCTTTCCTATGGGAGACTTATTCATTTTATCACTCAGTAGAGGGGAGAAAAGAAACGTCAAGTACCCACACCGAAGAATGTGACATGCACAACATTGCGCTGTTCACACAATGCGTAAATTATAAGAAAATCGCATCCTATTCAGCAGCTCCTGGGCCCCTCCCCACTCTTCGGTCGCCCTTTGCCCCCTCCACTTTTTTTTTTCTTTCTTTTCTTTTCTTTTCTTTTCTTTTCTTTTCTTTTCTTTTCTTTTCTTTTATTTTCTTTTCTTTTCTTTTCTTTGAGATGAGAGGGGTGGAGCAGTTTCCATGGCGACACATGGGACAGGGGCGACCGAGTGGTAGAGACACCGTGTCCCCAGGAACTCGTCGATGTCCAGCCCCTAGGTCCCGCACCCGCTCCATAGAGTGGGTGCGGAGAAACGCCAGCGATGCTGCGAAGTCCCTGATGCTGTGGGCGTGCGGGGCATGGCCCGGGTCGGTTCTCTACAAAATGCGGCAAAGCAGGTGCGCCCGGGACCTTGGGGTTAGGGGATCCTAGATTTCGAGTTGTAGAAGAGATGATCCTCAGAAATCTCTTCCGTGTGCTCCACGTAGTCTTCGAACGCACGGACCGGGCGCAGCTGTTATGGGCGTCCTCCCTCCAGGAAGGATTGTATTCTGAGAGGACCAATCATGTCGTCCGCTCGGCCATTCCTGGCCAGGAATGTTGGTGATAGAGAGAGGGTTAAGGCCGAGCTATCCTCCTCCAGTTTGGAGAAGGACGGGTGGCGGGTGACTGCCGCCAGCTGTGAAGCCCTGTAGTCCGTAGTCAAGGCGAGCAGAAAGACGGCACGTTGAAGGAAGTGTTCTTCCTCCATAATGGCCCTTTCGAACGCCAGGTACTGTAGAACACGATGCAAGGACCAGGCCAGGACCGGTTGATGTCTCGGCTTTCTCGAGGCGCTGATCCCCTTCATTAGGAGGATTCGCGCCCTCTGTGGCACTCGGATGTTCATGCCAAAGCGTAGCGGATCAGTGAGGGCTGTATAGTGAGCCGAGATCGTCGCCGGTGCCCTGTTGGTGGAGTCAGCCAGCCAAGTCAGGAAGTCCAGAACCGTGCTGGCGGAGATGGTCACCATCGCGTGTCTCGAAGGCAGTTCCGGAATCTCCGTCAGCAGGACCCACACTGCCGCACTGAGGACGGAAGGTGAGCTCTGAGCATCTTGTCTGCTGCCTCTGTAGAGAAGAGTTGGCTGAGAGCTCCCCGTAGAAACTCCGAGTATAAAGTTGAAGTGACGCTTGGAGAGGTGCGGTAAGGCTGTTGGCTAGGCAGGCTGACCCCAGTAGAAGGGGAGAAGGGCACCATCTTATTAGCTCCCCGAACCACGGCTGGGTTGGCCAGTAGGGAGCTATTAGGAGGACCTGACCCTTGAAGGACCTGAGGGTCTGCATCACCTTCAGGAAGACCGGTGTCGCTGGAGGAGGAAAATGTATACGTACTTCCAGCGGTTCCAGTCCTCCGTGAAGGCGTCTGGGCCTCCTGTACGTGTCCTTTGGATGTAGGTGAGGTAGAGGGGGAGCTGGGTCGTGTTTGCGGAGGCAAACAGGTCCACCTCTGGGGTGCCGTAGCGGAGGGAGAGCGACTCGAACACTTGTGGGTGTGTTTGCCACTACACGGAGGTCTCCTGAAACCTGGATAGAGCGTCGCGCCCAGTCGTTCTCCCGGCCCGGAACATACTTCGCCGAGAGTGATATGGCCCTGCGTGATGCCTCGGCGAAGATGTCTTCCAACAGGGCTAGGACTGGACCTGGTCAGGCCGTACCTTGCCTCTGCACGCACTGTACTGCCGTCACATTGTCTATGTCCAAGCGGACGCTCATGTTGGAGATTTCGGGGTGTGGGAGAGGGGGCCAGAGCCGGAGGCTCGTTAGAAGGCTGCTCTGGAAGGGGGGGGGGATGCTCTGGTCTGCGCGGCCTGAAAGGCCGGACAGCGCGATAGGGCAGAGTCGAGGACGGGGCTTATAAGGGACGGAATGAGGGTGGTGCCGTGACCGGGATGTGGAGGGTGTGGACGAGCTGAGCGTCCTAGACCTCTTGGTAGAGATAGAACTCTTTCTCGAGCGGGACTTCCTGTTGGATCTACGTAAGCGGCTCCGGGAGGAAGGTGGGCTCATGGACCCGCCCGAAAAGGCAAGCCGCAAGGTGCCAGAGGGCCACGACGGTCGGGGGCACGGGGGCCGCCGAGAGGCCCGCCGACCCCCAGGGGCGCCACCCCACACCACCAGACACGCCCCCCCCCCTCCGTTCCCCGAGAGTCCCGGGCCGTCCACCTACGGACAACCCCGGAGACGTCGGAGGGAGGACCGCGAGCGGAAGAGGTCAAAGTCCACGCCTAGGGTCTGACGAAGCAAGCCGTTAGGCGTTAGAGGACCATTGATGGTCGGAGGTATGGGGCTGCCGAGAGGCCTGATGACCCTCAGGGGCGCCACCCTCCGTACCATAAGACACGTCCCCCTGTCCTCCGAGAGGCCCGGGTTCTTACCACGGACGGCTTCGGAGAAGTATGGGGACGGATTGCGAGCGGATAAGGTCAAAGTCTACGCCTAGGGCCTGACGAGGCAAGCCGTGAGGCGTTAGAGGACCGATGATGGTCGGAGGTATGGGGCTGCCGAGAGGCCTGATGACCCTCAGGGGCGCCACCCTCCGTACCATAAGACACGTCCCCCTGTCCTTCGAGAGGCCCGGGTTCTTACCACGGACAGCTTCGGAGAAGTATGGGGATGGATTGCGAGCGGATAAGGTCAAAGTCTACGCCTAGGGCCTGACGAGGCAAGCCGTGAGGCGTTAGAGGACCATTGATCGTAGGAGGTATGGGGCCGCCGAGAGACCTGACGACCCCCAGGGGTGCCATCCTCCGCGCCACCAGACTGGCAGCAATGGGCACAAAGCGGAACAATTAGATTTAAGAAGGCAATAATTGGTTCACTAAAAGGGTGGTCGAAGAATGGAACAAACCAGCAACCATGCAGAAAGCGCTGAAACTATCAGTTGATTAACAAGCAGGAAACAGACTCACCGGCAAAATCAAAAGGCCGGCATTGGGGAGACCACTCAGTCCGTTTCCGCGCTTAGAAGTGAGCACTCGTGCGGGCGGCGAGCCGGCCAAGAAGTGAGGGGTAGGGAGGGGGAGGTTGGGTCGTCAATGCGCATGCCTACACAGAGCCGGGAATTTTGAATTTCTGATGATTCTGGCGGAAAATTCCAAACCACACTCACCCTTCGGGAAGTGGCCAAATGACCAGGAGTGTGGTATGGGATTATCGCTATAGCTTCGCTGTGCAGGTTTCTTTCAGCCGATAATTACCTAGTTTTATTTTACGGGAATGGGAGCTATGTTCGTGGTGACCGTATTTGTATCTTGTAAGATCGAGTTTGTTCTTAAATTCTTTTACTGTGTTTGCACACACTATTTTTTGCCCAATTTGCTCCATATATCTATCACTCTGCGTGGGCAGTTGTCTTTGTTCATATGTCAGGTTTGAAAGTGTTGGAGCCATTTTTGATCGCTGCTCTTTCTAATTTTCTTATATTCTTTTTTGTACTGGGTGACCATATCAGCGCTATATATTCCAGTTTGGGCCTTATCAGTGTCTGTAATATTTTCTTAATCATTTCTTTATCCAAGTATTTAAAGGCCACTTTTATTGATCTCAACAAACTGTATGTTTCTCCGATTATTTGATATGTTTTTCTGGCGACATGTCTTTGGTGATGATTACTCCTAGGTCTCTTTCAGAATTTACTTTTTAACTTCTTTTCCGTCAATTTCATACTGTCCTGATATTCTATTCCTGCTTTTTCCAAATTCGATTATACTACATTTTTTTATGTTAAATTCTACTTCCCATTTCTTGCTCCACTCTGACACTTTGTTTAGATCACTCTGTAATGAGTCACAGTTTACTTCGGAGTGTGTGTTTGTGTATGTGTGTGTGTGTGTGTGTGTGTGTGTGTGTGTGTGTGTGTGTGTGTGTGTGTGTGTGTGTGTGTGTGTGTGTGTGTGTGTGTGTGTGTGTGTGTGTGTGTGTGTGTGTGTGTGTGTGTGTGTGTGTGTGTGTATGTGTGTGTGTATGTCTGTGTGTGTGTGCGTATGTGTGTGTGTGTGTGTGTGTGTGTGTGTGTGTGTGTGTGTGTGTGTGTGTGTGTGTGTGTGTGTGTGTGTGTGTGTGTGTGTGTGTGTGTGTGTGTGTGTGTGTTTCTGTGTGTGCATGTGTGCGTGTGTGTGTATGTGTGTGTGTATGTGTGTGTTTGTTTGTGTGTGTGTGTGTGTGTGTGTGTGTGTGTGTGTGTGTGTGTGTGTGTGTGTGTGTGTGTGTGTGTGTGTGTGTGTGTGTGTGTGTGTGTGTGTGTGTGTGTGTGTGTGCGTGAGCGCACGCACTTGTATTCGTATGTGGTATACGTGTGGGGATATGCGCGGGCAAAGCGTTTTCTGCGTGTAAGTTCGTGTATACAATAGTTCACCCTTTATATCTTATTCCTTTCGACACGCACATTAAATCGTGTACTAAACCTTGACGCCCTGTGAAAACCAAAAAGAAACAAGAAATAATAATAAAAAAGAAGGACCTCACAAGGGAGTCGTTAAGTCGTCTGGAGCGTTTCGAATGTGTTCCGTGAAGCTTCGCTGTGGACGATTCGAATGAAGAGATATTAGTACTTCCGAGACGTCTTCCGAAAATCGTTGGAATGAGTCGTTCTTGAATATTGTAATGCGTCGTGTCGCACTATAACGAGAGGTTATGGTCTTTGCTGAGCTCATTTCCCAAGCTTTACTATACAAACTCTCTTGAGTGATGTCACAGTAAGGTACTGAAAAGATATACAATATAGGAAAAATATGTTATTGAGTGAAAAAAAGATGAATCAATAAAGTAATAAATTGATAGATAAAGAGAATAAGTAATTGTAAATAAATGAATGTGTAAATCATTCAGTGCATATAAAATAACAGCTTGTACAAATAATCGAAATCTGAAGATGTTGCATGACGTACAACTGAAGACCAGCCAATCAGAGGAAGAGACATAATGTGATAACTGAAGACCAGCCAATCAAAAGAAGAGGAGATATGACGTCACGACTGAGGACCAGTCAATCAGAAGAAAAGGCTACAACAAATAAGAGTTGTCGAAGAAGTTGTTGAACGATGCGAAGGTAGCCGCTAAAGGCGAAGCCGAGCCCCCCAGCAGAGCCTTGACAGGCACAGCTCGGGGCTCGCAAGTTAGAATACATAACTCAACAAATAACTAAACGTTACATGAATGGGTCAACAAAATGAGTGAAGCCTCAATTAGGTACTGAATAGATATTCGAAATAGAATATATATATATATATATATATATATATATATATATATATATATATATATATATATATATATATATATATATATATATTAACAACCGCAATGCACTTTAATTCTAAGCTATCAAAGGCCAGCATGCTGAAATTAAATATGGTACTGCCCAGGACTTAGAACCCGGTAACCTCATGACAAGTGCGATAGTGACTTTCCAACTAGGCCATCAAGAGAGATTGATGGCCTAGTTGGAAAGTCACTATCGCGCTTGTCATGAGGTTGCCAGGTTCGAGTCCTGGGCAGTATCATATTTCAATTTCAGCATGCTGGCCTTTGATGGCTTAGAATTAAAGTGCATTGCGGTTGTTAAAATGTATCTCTAATCACTGGGACCCATTCAGTGTTGTACATGTATATATATATATATAAATATATATATATATATATATATATATATATGTATATATATATATATATATATATATATATGTATATATATAACAAGTTAATCAAGTAATAATTTAATAGACAATGAAATGAGTACATGTATAGATAAGTAAATAATATATAATTCAATGAACAACTGTATATTTCACCCTATAATTCGATGAGATGTATATGAAGACTGAATGAAAAAATCAATATATGAATAGATAAGCAAATAAATAAATAAATAAATATATAGATAGATGAATAAATAAATTAATAGATATATATGAGTAAATATAAAAGTAAGCGCATGAATGAGAGAATAATTGAATGAATGAATCAATCAATAAGCAGGTAAATAAGTAAGCAAGTAGATAAATAGATGTATTAATAAAAGCATAAATAAAGTAAATAGATTAATAAACAAACAAATAGATAAGTACACAAATAAGAAGAATGAAAACTATTTCTTCCGGGAACGCCACACAATTAAAGACATATTGGCTTCTTTAATTGCTCCCACACACACGTAGAACAAGGTACACCCACCAACTGAATGAGATCTCCTAGAGTTAATCAGAGAACAATCAGTAAAGAGAATCACTACTTTCAGCAAGAAAGTTAATTCTCATGATTAATCTCGGTTAAGTTCTCCCTACGCCAGGTTAAGCCTCTGAGTAAAAAGATTAAGTCGTTTTGATTAAGGCTTTTGGCAAGTCATCTTATTCAACTGAAGGACAGTCCGTTTCGTACTCAAAGGATTAAGACATAAACTCACCATCCCAGTCCCACGCAGTGGGAAGTGAGAAACCCTGTCAGTTGCTGAAAAGCCGCTGGTCAGGGCTGTCAGGAATCAACGCAGCAAGCCCGCATTGGGTTTTGGGACTCGAACTCACGATTACGTGCTAAGTTCAAGAAGGCTTCCACTAGGCTATAATTAGAGATAATTGTCTTGGCTATATACCTCCTCAGTGATATGTGTATGAAAGAAAAGTGTCCTCAGCTCTACCCCTTAAGTCTCTCTCTCTCTCTCTCTCTCTCTCTCTCTCTCTCTCTCTCTCTCTCTCTCTCTCTCTCTCTCGCTCTCTCTCTCTCTCTCTCTCTCTCTCTCTCTCTCTCTCTTTCTCTCTCTCTCTCTCTCTCTCTCTCTCTCTCTCTCTCTCTTTCTCTCTCTTCCTCTGCAACAGCCGTAATCCTTCTTTTTATGGCGTTTATTCTGCAGGTTCGTTTAATTTCGTAATCAGAATTTTTAGATATTCAAATGAAATGACTACGTTCTGTATCTATTTACAAGGTACTGCCTCCTCTCTCTTGCTATTGCAGCAGCAGTAAAGGTTGAATTTCATCCCTTCACGAACGCGGCAGTGGCACGCAGTTGGTAGCCTTGACAAGTGCCACAGCACACCTCTTCCCTGTGGAGAGTGCCACGGTATTGAAGGAATCACTTGACGGCACTCAGAATAAAAAACGATAAGTACAACCCATTAGGGACCAGATTGATTAGGATTGGGTTTAATCTAGATAGGTGACAGCATCTTAGTCACCAAAGGCGTGCCAAGGGAAGAAGTTAACGTGTCTGGTAATACTAGAGTAGTGAAGCTGGTGGCACACTAGATTAACCTGCTACTTGCTTTCGCTACTTAGGTTGAATAGAACCGATTTCGATGACCATATTCTAGACTTCCGCAAGAACATCTCAACAATATGTACAACATTCGTATAGGTTTAACTTATCTTAATTCGTCATTCAGCTTCCCACTATATGACGCAGGAGCAATTTAAGATTTGAAAATATGAAAAACAAAAGATGGTAACCGAAGTCGTTTCCACTCAAACGAAGTAGCAAAACCGAATAGCATGCTAAAGAGAAATGGCTAGTAAGCCGCCATCTTAAGTGTACATGAAACGAATGTGGTTCACTTAGATCAGAGGTCCCTAAAGTAAGGGAGGGGGGGCCTAGGGAGACGGGATGAGGATACAAGAGGAGTGTATGGAGGATACAAAGGATGGTGTGAAGTCATTTACCTTAAAACCATCGTTTGATAAGAATCACGAAATCATTCCAAAAACAAGTATCTACCATTACATACGTGCAAAGTATAATTCTGTCAGTCAACCCAACCTGTTTTCTGTTAAGATGTACACAGAACAAATGTATAACTTTATATGAAAACAAAGAATATCGGCGGGTGTGCAGGTCTGCAGGAAGTACAAAGTGTGCATCATAGAAATTTGAAAATTACTTATTTAGAGAGACTATAATAATTTTACTACGTAATGAAAAGCTATGATGATAATATGATACCCTAGCGGCATCCTGAGTAAAAGGAAAAGTATCAATCAATAACGAAATAAAGATTGAAGAAAGGATTAATACCTGAATAATTTGGAAATAACTTTAATAGCTGAACACACTAACATTTATCGACCAATCGACACTTCTTGCACATGTTGTTCTGTCTGTAAGAAAAGATATCTTATTAAGTAAAACGTAAAAGCCTGGTGAAGGAGCTAATGTTTCGTCAATTTACAGATGCAGTTCATGTATTCTACAATTGGTAATATCAAAAGACCTTATCAAGGAGAAAATAGCATGTCTTGATTGTGATAAAGTGTACTGGTGACAAACGGGACACGATCTACCCGCTAGGATAAAAGAACATAAAAATTCGTTAAAATACGGCAATAAAAACTCCGTTGTATTCCTCCATTTAAGTCTTTTAGATCACAGAATAGATTTAAAGAATGCAGCCACAGTATATAAGTCATATTTTAGTTTTAAAAGAAAAAATATTGGCGACCACTGGATGGTGATGTGGTTGCTCCTGACGATGGGGGGGTGAGGTCTGGGAGGGGAGTACTGTTGAGCCATGTCGGTCATAATAAGGTCTAGAGTTGTTTGCTTGTGGGTGGGGAAACTTCACCTGCGTGAGACTTAATTGATGTAGAATCTCGCTTGTGTCTAGCCGATTAAAGTCCCCACAAATAACCAGATTTGCAGCGGCGTATTTCAAACGTAGGAAGTCAGCGGTCTCATTAATCAAACAGTTCCCAAATTAAAACACACTCAGATGCCATTACTAGTTTGGCAGTCAATAAATTCATCTCCAGATGACGAAACGCCGAGCCCACTAAAGGCACGTAATTTGAGGCTTACCTAGTTCCTCTTTTGTAGCTTTCTCCTCTGTATATACAGTATGTTCTTGTCTTTGTACCCAATATATGTAACTGCTGAAGAGGACCACAGCTAGTGGTCGAAATATACGGTTTACTCTGTATCTCAGCTTTCACACACACACACACACACACACACACACACACACACACACACACACACACACACACACACACACACACACACACACACACACACACACACACACACACACACACACACACACACACACACACACACACACACACACACACACACACACACACACACACACACACACACACACACACACACGGACACACGCACACACGCACACACGCACAAATACAAAATCCTCACGGATAAGACTTGGGATTGGAGTGATGGAATTAGGTCTAAGGTCGCTTAGCGACTGTGGGTTCGGACATTTGGGGATGGGAGTGATATATGAAATTTTCCAGTCACTGGGGCAGGAGTTACTCAGTGAAGCATTAATTATGGAGGAAAGTGGAAGGGCAAGTTCTAGGGCAAATTCTTTGTAGATTTTGATAGGTAGATCAGAAGGTGTCGTAGATCTGTTATACTTTAATTTACTTAAAGGGGGGGGTATGATCTGGCAGATGGAGGCAAAGTGAGTATTAATCTCTTGAGCAGCTAAGTCTGGTGGTAAGTTTGAGGCGGAGGGCAGGTAAGAGGTCTGATTATTTTGTAGCCCGTGTATTTTGTTCTACTTTATTAGGGTAGTACGAAGACTTGGCAATACTTATCTCTTTGATGACTATTCCTGAGGGATCTGAACACGGCTCGATCAGTGTAATACACCCTTTTGCGTTGTTTGATGAGACGCTTAATACGGGGTGTCATCCATGGGACATCTGATGGGTCCACGGAGAAGTCCTTGACCGGGAAAAAAGTGAAAAGCTCCAGTAGTGGTTGTTGAATAGTTTCTCCACTCGGTTTCCACGTCCTCGGCTTCCAGAACCTCCGTCCAGGGGTACTCTACTATCCACCTGCAAAACTCCCTCATGGCAGAGTCAGGCATAGGGCGGTGGTGTCGGGTGACCTTAGTACTGAGGATGCCATTGCTGGGTGCTGGCGACCATTGGATGGTGATGTGGGTGCTCCTGCCGCTGGGGGGGGGGGAGGTCTGGAAGGGGAGTACTGCTGAGCCATGTCGGTCACGATAAGTTCGAGAGTTGTTTGCTTGTGGGTGGGGAAGTTCACCACCTGAGTGAGACTTAATTGATGTAGAATCTCACTTATATCTAGCAGCTTTGCAGCGGCGTATTTCAAACGTAGGAAGTCAGTGGTCTCAATAATGTGATCGGTAAAGAGAGCGGCGGTGTGTGTATGTGGAGGATGATAGACCACACACATAATGATAGACGCAGAGCCTCAACTCCCTCGAGAATATCAACCATGAGATGTGAGGTGTATATATATATATATATATATATATATATATATATATATATATAGTATATATATATATATGTATATATATATATATATATATATATATATATATATATATGTGTGTGTGTGTGTGTGTGTGTGTGTGTGTGTGTGTGTGTGTGTGTGTGTGTGTGTGTGTGTGTGTGTGTGTGTGTGTGTGTGTGTGTGTGTGTGTGTGTGTGTGTGTGTGTGTGTGTGTTTGTATATATATATATATATATATATATATATATATATATATATATGTGTGTGTGTGTGTGTGTGTGTGTGTATATATACATATGTATATAATCACGAAGAACACACAGTCGAAATAAAAGGAAACTTAAAAGTATAGCTTCTACATTTCGGCTAATAGCGATAGACCACTTCAGGAAAGTACAGGTTACAAGAATTTGCAGAAACATAAATACAATAGAGATACGAGTAGAAGGGGAGCACGCAGAGCTACAAACATGACAATCCGTCGCGCAGGGCGGAGTCAGAGGGGAGAAGATTTTTGGGTGGGGGTGTGAGGTCAGAAGGGAAGCGGTGTCAAGGTTGGTGAGGGAGCGGGGTCAGAAAGGTAAAAAAAAATTAACCAAATGGCTCACAGCTAGCCGTGAGATTATATCCAGAGACCATTGACCTTTGGAGATGTTCAAGTTCGGACATTCTTCGATTAAGGCGGATTCAACAATTTTTCTTCTAAAGCTGCAGTTGGACTTAAACAAAATTTTGGCCTTGTCCCAGTCAAGACTATGATTTTTGGTACTGACATGTTGGAACACAGCGGAATTTTCCTGGGCATACCTAATGGATCTTTTGTGCTCCGTTAACCTGGTATTAAGATCCCTGCCGGTCTGACCAAGGTACACTAAATCACAATCTTTACAAGGAAGGCTATACACTCCTGGGGCCTCAGTTCCCCTTAACCTTTGATGAACATTAACAATTTGTTTGTGTACAGTGTTAGGGTAATGGTAGGCAACTGTGAGACGCTTGTTAGGAATTAATTTAAAAGAAGGACTTACAATAGGAGATTCTTAAAATATCATTGAAAGAGGGTTGTGTGGTAAGAACTGAAGTTTTATGGTGGCTGGCTCTAGCCTTGCTGAGGGCTTGATCCAGAAACCAGGACGGGTATGCCAACTTTAAAAGTTGTCTTTTGACGAGAATATTCCCCCAGTCCAAGAATCTAGGGCTGCAACTCCTAATTTTGGAATGAAATCTAAGAAGTTTTTAATGTGAGAGTTACAAAATTGGCCAACAAAAGATGACAAAAGGTCTGAGAGTCATTTAAAAAGTTTACTCGTACAGGAGCCTCGATTGGAAATAATGGGCCTCAGAGGAATATCTGCTTTATGAGCCTTCGGAAGACCATATAAGTAGGGGAGCTTGGGGTTTGTGACATTCAGATTATTAATGTAATTATACACTGAAATCTTGCGAACTTGTTAGTTGAATTCAGCGGCTAAGGTCTTTAGTTTTTTTTTTTTTTTTTTGTTTTTTTTTAGCTTTTCGTAAGTTTTTGAGTCATTTAACAAATCATAGGTTTCTTACCATAATCAGAAAGTTCTAAAATAACAACTTGGCCTCCTTTATCTCCTTTGGTAATGATGATGTTATCTAACTCCTTCAAAGTTGACAATGCAACCAGATGTCTTTTTGGTAAGTCACAAACATTATTAAAACTCTCAGAAATACAATTAAGCAAAAAACCTTTGAGGCAAGCAAACTCTTTATCATAATTATTATTTGCCAAGAATTTGTCAGATCCTACCAAATAGGCTAACATATGGTATTTCTCTGGTGTAAGTGCGAAGTTAAGTCCAAGGCCCAAAACTTTCAACTGTGTCCTAGTAAGATCGACAGAGGAGAGATTAATAACGTTTTTTGTG
>NC_134793.1:50847003-50849503 GCF_046742065.1 Oratosquilla oratoria
GTTTAATTGTCTTATTATCTCATCGTTAGTTCTGCCTAAGTTTACACCTAATTGCAAAGCTTTGTGGTCTAGTTTTAAAGCAATCAATTCTTCTGCCAAGTTGTTGATGTCTCGATTCCTTATTGCCCTCCCAATCCTAGTATCTCTTTCCGTGTCCATAGCTTTATCCATTGGTCCCCCTTCCCTCCTGAATCCCGATAATAAATCAGAATCGTACCTGTAAGTCGCCTTCGGAGTTACGCTAATACATGTCTTCTTTGGGATCACCTCTAGTGGCGGCTCCACTTTAGTCATATCCAATCCCCTCTTAGTTGGTTCATTTATTATTTTTTCATCATTGATACCCTCCATTCTGTGCTAAAAACTATGTTTTTCAAGAACTGGATTGGATACGTTACCGGTCATACGAAAACATATTGATACGTCCCAAAAATGACAACAAGGCGCTTTTCCTGATTCAGCAACAAAGCACTAGGTGGAAGCTTAATGTTTGTACTTCCTTCCTCTACGACGGCGTACGTGTGTGTGTGTGTGTGTGTGTGTGTGTGTGTGTGTGTGTGTGTGTGTGTGTGTGTGTGTGTGTGTGTGTGTGTGTGTGTGTGTGTGTGTGTGTGTGTGTGTGTGTGTAGAATGATCACTAAAAGCACATGGAAAAAGTATTAAGGAAAGAGACTGGAGGGGGAAGTTGATAGCTTTAAATACTTAGATGCGAATGTAGCGGGAAAGGAAGGAGTGGAGGTGGACATAGAATATAGATTGAGAGATGCAAGTAATGCCTTGGGGGTTAAAAAAGCGTAATGAGAAATAGATATTTGGGAATGGATGCTAGAAGGAGATTGTATGAAGGGGTGATTATGCCAACAGTACTGTATGGGACAGAAGCATGGAACATAAGTGAGCAAAAGCGGAAGAATTATGTGTTTGAGATGAAATGCCTGAAAAGTATGGTTGGGCTTACTAGATTGGATAGAGTGAGAAACGAGGAAGTGAGGAGAGCTGGGGTGGAAAGCAAGTTGGGAGATAGGGTGGATGAAAGAGTATTGGGATGGTTTGGACACAAGGAAAGAATGAGTGTAGGAAGAGTAGTAAAAGAGGTGTGGAAGGCAGAAGTGAATTTAGTTAATATTTAAGGGCGACCAAGGATGAGATAGATGGATGGGGTAAAAAGGGCATTGGGAAAGAGGGGAATGTCTGTTGAGGAAGGACAGGAGAAGACAAGATAAGGGTGAGTGGAGAATGGTTTTGTATAGATGATGCCGTGATGCATGGAAGGGAGTGGGTGGGGGATGGGGGTAAGGGAGTATGTGTGAATGATATTTTGACGCAGTCTGAATAGATTTCTCGCTGTCTTCTCTTTTTATGTATGAGGGGATGATGGAGAGGAGGGTCACCAATTAAATGAAGCTACCTTGCTGTGGATGTGCTGTGTCTTGCTACATTGCTTCTGACCCAGGGCAGTGGGTGAGATGCAGGGATGACTCATCATCCAGAAGGAGCCAAGAAAAGAGAGAGGGAGGGTGTGTTGAATGGGAGTGGAGTGGGAGGGGATTTACACCTTTGACTTTGGTTACCTCCCTTGTACGGGGAAAAGGCATTGTTGTATATATATATATATATATATATATATATATATATATATATATACATATATGTCTATACATATATTTTTTTTTCAACCACAAATCACTTTTAATTCCATGCCATCGCAGTCGAGACTGAAGAATCGCTCGATGGAGGCATCCGTTGGAAATTGGAACGTGGACGAGCCGAGGATTCGAACCCAGCTACGTAACAAAGTTACAGTGACTTAAACCAATACGCTATCTCTCCTGATAGCGTATTGGTTTAAGTCACTGTAACATTGTTACGGGTTAGCTGGGTTCGAATCCTCGGCTCGGCTCGTCCACGTTTCATTTTCCACCGGTGCCTCCATCGAGCGATTCTTCAGTCTTGACTGAGATGGCATGGAATTAAAAGTGATATATGGTTGAAAAAACATATCAATTGATCACTGGGAACCATTCAGTGTATATATATATATATGTTATATATATATAGTTATATATATATATGTATATATATAGTTACAACTACAGACTCGTCGTAGTGAAGATTTCATTCAGACGCACATACGCGCATGTGCGTATGTGTACCTTGGACTATGCCGGCCTTTCCCACAGGGGACTTGGTGGACTCTCTGCATCAAACCCTCAGTAATCGACGTATGAAGGCTATCAAAGTGATGAATTTTCTTTATCAGACGTATTTCGTTCTTTTTGTGCTTTGTCAAACATATTCCATACATTGCATATAGATTTATGTATGTGTATTACCTTGTGGATCTATCTTGTCAATCTTAGGAATTGGTTTATGTAAAATTATAGAAATTGCATATTGCCGTTGTTCTCGGACGCCGAAACGCCGGTGAGGGAAAGAGTTGCATACGGGCGTTCTGAAAAAATTACATGTGAACTAATATTTTGGCAACGGCGTCCCTAAC
>NC_134793.1:50854503-50859503 GCF_046742065.1 Oratosquilla oratoria
CCCAATAACAGAACCCTGAGGAACTTAACTCGTAATTAAAAAGAATTACAAAGACTGAGCATGCTGAGAGGAGACCTTTGGGTCGGGGACGACATTCGGAATCATTTCATCGACATCACCCTCAATGGTGATTCTATTCATGTATGACAACGACGATAAGTCCATCAAGGGAACGTACCAGCTTAACCACGAGCTACAAGTTGGTCGTGGTTCTCTGTAAATTTAAGTAAGAACGGCAGTTAGCAGTCGACTTCATTCCTCGGGAATAGACTAACTCCTACGTTGGAGAATTTTATAGGTCCATTTGCTCAGTTGGTAGAACGATTGCTCCGTGATTTCACGAGTATCGGTTCGAATCCGAGGACGACAGTCGGAATTATTTGATTGACATCACCCTCATTGGTGATTCTATTCAGGTATGACAACGACGATAAGTTCATCAAGGAAACGCACCAGCTTAACCACGAGCTACAAGTTGGTAGTGGTTCTCTGTAAAATTGAGTACGGACGGCAGTTAGCAGTCAACTTAGTTCCTTGGGAATAGATTAACTCTCAGGTTGGGGAATCTTATAGGCCCTCTAGCTCAGTTGGTAGAGCGATTGCTTTGTGATTTCACGAGTCTTTGTTCGAATCCGGGAACGACAGTCGGAATTATTTAATCGACATCACCGTCACAGTTGATTCTATTCAGGTATGACAACAACGATAAGTCCATCAAGGAAACGTACCAGCTAAACCACGAGCTACAAGTTGGTCTTGGTTCTCTCAAAAATTAAATACGAACGGCAGTTAGCAGTCGACTTAGTTCCTCTGGAATAGATTAACTCCCAGGTTGGAGGATTTTATAGGCCCACTAGCTCAGTTGGTAGAGCGATTGCTCCGTGATTTCACGAGTCTTTGTTCGAATCCGGGGATGACAGTCTGAATTAGTTGATCGACATCACCCTCACTGGTGATTCTATTTATATATATATGTTTATATATGTATATATATAAATATATATATATATAGACATATATACATATATATGCATATATACGTATATGTATATATATATATATATATAAGTATATATATATATATATATATACATATATATGTATATATATATATATACATATATATACATATATATATATATATGTATATATATATACACTCCCTTGCTCAATAAGTAATGAGAAAATGGAAAATGTCAGGCGAGACATTGAATATGATTTGATCAAAATACTACTTCATGGTGAAGTACACATACATATATTCTATAAAATGACTAACTGGCAACTTTCTATATTTGTAGGTCTGAGTGCAGCGGTGAACGTGGTGGAATTGGTCTGATTCGGTTTGCCGATCTATGAACACTTGTCAAGATGCAAGGAAACATGGAGCAACGTTACGCCACCGAATTTTGTGTTAAACTTAAGAAAACCAAAGAAGAAGCTTATGGAATGTTAAAGGAGGCCTATGGGGATGAACAGATGAGCCAAGCAAGTTTCTATCGGTGGTTTAACAGATTTTCTGAAGGAAATGAACAGGTTGAGGATAAACCCAGATCTGGAGCACCGAAAAGTGCACGCAAGGAGGAAAACATTGAGGAAGTGCAAAGGTTAGTCATGCAAGACCATCGAATATCTGTGAGGATGATATCTGAAGCTGTTGATAATAGTATTGGCACTGTAGAGACAGTTCTGACCGAAGATCTTAAGCTCCACAAAGTCTGTGCCAATTTCGTGCCAAAGATCCTCTCCGACGACCAGAGGCAGTTTCGTGTGGAATGTTGCACTGGCATTCTCGAAATGATAGAGGCTGAATCAGTTTTCCTGAATAAGGTAGTGACTTGCGACGAGAGCTGGGTGTTCACCTACGACCCTGAGAGCAAACGTCAGAGGGCTCAGTGGAAGCACGCGACCTCCCTCAGACCCATAAAGGTAAAGATTAGCAGGTTGCAAGAAAAGGCCATGGTGATTCCTTTCTTCGACTCCCAGGGGCTCATTACAAGTAAAGAAAAAAGAGACGTGTCAAACGATGTGGTATCTCAGGTCAGGCGACGTTGGCCCGTCTCCCGACCTAGGAATTTTTGTGGGGTGGGGGGTGAGGGGTGAGGTCGCTGAGTCACAGGTACGCGGCTCACTCATTCCTCTCTTTAATTACACCGGTCATACATGCAAATAAAAAAAAAACCGGTGTCTCCCCCCGTTTTCTTTGGAGATGGTTTAGACGTGGCAACGCCGCTGGTTTTGCCGGTCACATCCTCTGGGTTACTAGATAATGGAAGAAGTATAAACCTAATGGAGACAGGTCTTTGTACTCTACTTGAACTTTAAGTTAGTATGTGCCACGCTTTCCTGGTGTTGATTCCACTCACAGGGTGATCTTCAAAAGAGGTAACAATATATGAGGGTGACGAAGGTGACACCCACAGAACTCATGGTCACGGTAAGTCAATTAACCCTCAAGGGAGATGTGTGAAATGGGAAGGGTAACTGCATGGGAGCTTGCGAGTGAAGCGACACGACCCCAGGAGTATGTTCCCAATTGGTGATGATGACGATGATACATACAAAGCCATTCTTGCTTACCATTCGACTTCATTTAATTTCCCTGATGCACTGAAAAGCTTACTTTCTCTTTGAAATTACTTCAGGCTCGTTATTGCTCTGCAAGGTAAACCTCTTGGTGTAACTAATCTAGTTCAGCATCACAATCCCCTCAGACTAAATGCTCACCTGTGCTATATTTCTGCATACAGAATACCTCATAGCAAATGGAATATGGTAAACACGTTCATTGATTATATAATAACTCAAGGCATCATAGAATCTTCAATTTCAGAATTGAACTTCCCTCTTTTATTGTTCCCAAACCAGATGGTTCTTTCTGCCCTATTATTGAGTTCAGGGAACTCAATATATTAACAATTCCCGATTGTCAGCTGATGTAACACTTACTAACCATAACGAACTATGCACGTGATTCATACACATGCGAGATGGTACTCGTCTTTAGCAAGACCCCTAATATTGCAGACCTCACAAATTCCTCAATCACAAAACAACTTGACCCAAGAATGCAACATAAAACAACATAACATCATCACACCATCCCCAACACAAAACACCTAATGTCACCAGACAGATCCATTGACTCCTTTCTTATACTTACCCTAATTACATTATCGCAAATTCAATATATATGCCATATCTAGCCACATCCTCCAAAGATATAACTAAACCCCATCCAATACAACTAACATCCGTATAACGAGTAACACATCTCCCATATAGTAACCTACAACAATAAGCTTACTTAAACGGTTTTTCACCTTATTAACGAACGACTGCACCCGTCGTAGATAGGGCTGCCTATGTCAAGGACCTAGCAGCAGAGGTAGGTAGACCCTCTCTCCTATCTCACCAAGGGAGATCTTTTCCCTTTGTACATAAAAACCCAGTACCTGAAATAAAGGAAAGAAGGATGACGCCCCTGTTTCAAGGAATCCATCCTTAGAACTTCTGCTATATGTAAGCCACACAATGAAGGGCTGCACCCGATCCCAGTATTGCAAGAACTCCTTCTTTCCATCGGTGAAAACACTTGTTTTTACCACTCTCGACCTTATGTCTGAATAATTTCAAATCCCCTTTCCTCCTGAATCACGTCCTTTCACAGCCTCTAGCAAACCAGATGGAATTTCCAATTCAATAAGTTAACCCTGGGCCTTGTTTCTGCCCTTTCTGTTTTTACACGACTCATGAACACAGTCATCGCTGGACTGATTGATGAGAAGGTCTTCATACACATTGATGATATTATCATTGACTCAAAGTCTGTTTCAGACCACTTACAAATACTACAATTTTTTTTTTCTTTTTTTTTTGACTGGCAAAGTCAGGACTTAAACTGAAATTAGTGAAGTGTCCCTTCCTTTAGAAGAAAATTCGCTTACTAGGACATGTATTTAACACACATGGTATCCCTACAGCCAATGACAAGGTGAAAGCGGTCGTTGATTTCACTCAGCCTACCTCTGTAAAACAAGTCCACTCCTTTTTAGGCCTCTCAGACTGTTATAGGCGCTGCATTTCTGACAACACTGGTATAGCCGCGCCTCTCACTTCTCTACCAAAGAAGGATATTCCTTTCACTTGGACTCCTGAGCATGATAGAGCATTTGTCGGTCTCAAAACTGCCTTAACTACGGCCCCTGTCCTAGCATTTCCAAAACTCAAACTTCCCTTCATATTGTACACTGATGTATCCTACTTGGGATTAGGTGCAGTTCTCATGTAACAACATGGAAAACACCTCTGCCCCATCCATACTCCAGTCGCACACTAAACAAAGCAGAATCAAATTACTCTTTCACAGAAATTAAAGCTCTTGATGTAGTGTACGCCTTCACATATTTCAGAGACATTATTCTTGGACACAAAATACACGTTTATACTGTCCACCAAGCCAACTTACATTTATTCTCTGGTAAGAATGTTTCAAACAAACTTATTCGTTGGTTCCTGACGATTTAGGGGTTCATGCCAACCTTCCATTATGTTCATTGTAAAGCAAATTCAGTTGCTGATGCCCTCAGTAGAAATGTTGCTAAATCCTCTCAGTCTCCCATGCTAATTAACTTAACTCAAATGTTCTGATCCACTGTTGAAATATGTGATATTCTTCTTGGAATCAGGTGATATTACAGACATCTCAAATGACCTTCCCTACCTACAGAATTACACACTTGTTGATGATGTCCTGTATAATCAAGCAACACTGGACCATAAGTACGAACCATGCCGCTCAGTGGATTAGTTGGTTAAAGTCATAATGTAATCAAGCAACACTGGACCATAAGTACGAACCATGCCGCTCAGTGGATTAGTTGGTTAAAGTCACAATGTCCAATTTTAACTATTTTTCAAGAAAATATATGGTTCACTTACTTTTGTGAAAGAAGACATGGCATGTCTTTAGCACAAATCTACGAGAGATTGTTTTGAAA
>NC_134793.1:50862003-50867003 GCF_046742065.1 Oratosquilla oratoria
AGAAGGTATTTGATTACACACCTCTGCTGACGTCATCGGGAAATGAAAAGTCTATTGGACCTTGCACTCGACTGAGCCGACTCCTCTGCGTGACATCATGCGCAAAGAGGGATGAATTTCGGTCAGCACTGCGCACATTTTCTCTTTGAACTGAGGAAGACCATAACGGAATGAAAAAGTCCACCACTTTAATACGATTTTGATTAACGGAGGTGTGTCAAGTAAGTGAACAGAATCACCTGTAACATGAAATCATCTCGAACATAGGAATCTATTATCATGCGTTGAAATAATCTAATGGTTGGTGGTCACTTGACGTTAGCAAGAAAAATATATAAAGGCAATGTTACTGCATAAGGGCAGCTAATGAGATAGATTTGTTTATGACAAATGTGGTTTATCTACGGCCGAAGTAGCTCCTCTTCCCGTATGAACTTAAGGTGGCGGCACACATGCTACTTGCTTTTGCTACTACGTTTGAGTAGGAGGAAATTTGAGTACGATCTTTTGTTTTTTAAATTTCCAAATGTCAGATTACTCCTGTGTCATATAGTAAGAAGCCGATTGGCGAATTAAGAGAAGTTAAGCCTATACTAATTTACAAAGGATTAAAAAGGCGGAGCATGCCGACAAGAGACCTTTTGGTCCATAACTAAGTCGGATGCGGAAAAAAATATATAATAATGATAAATAAATAAAAGAAAAAAAAACAAATATCATGATAATATAAATAATAATAAATCAATTGAACAGATAAATGCATAGGTATAGTTAAATGATAAACAAACAGGTAGCTAATAATGATTAATTGAAAGATAACTAATAATAAATGAAAATCAAGCAAATAATAATAAACAAACAAATTATAACAAACAAATAAACAAATAATATAAAATAAATACCAGGCATTACAATCTCTTAGGTGTTTATCTAAACCTGGGGCGGGCAACCTCCGGCTCGCGGGCCACTTCCGGCCCGCCACCCTGCTAGGCATTATTTTTGCAATCCGGCCCTTGGAACTCACAGCAAAGGGGAGAAAAAATTCCAACAAATATTATGTTTTCAAATAAATAAATCTAATTATTGAATTACTTTATATTTCGTTAGTAATAGTAGTAGTAGTAGTAGTTGTAGTAGTAGTAGTAGTATCAGTTGTAGTAGTAGTAATAGTAGAAGTACGAAAATAAAACACTTATGAAAACAGTAATAATATGGAGTAGTAGTAGTAGTAGTAATAGTATATAGAAATTTAAGCTAGATCAGATTAGTGAAGTACTAGAAAGGCCAAAGTTTATACTAAATTCTGCTCAACTTTTAATGGAGAGTTTCAAAATTGCAAACACAAGTTTATTTGAATATTAAATGTTAGATATTGAATGTTTTATTAAATACAGTCAACAAAATAACTTTATTTATTAAGCATGATTGTCTTGTCTGACATACCAAGCTGCCTTCACTGGAAGAGATCGAAGATTCGAGAAAAAAAAAATCGACAGTTGTTGGAAATATTGAAATTATAAAGTAAACTTTCAACATTATCATTCTTGAGAATATTCTGTCGTCAGCAATCGTCAAATTTCCTTCTTCAAATCGAGTTCAAAGTCAACTGTCATATTCATAACTCGTCAACCGTGTATTATCGAATTCAAATTTCAAATCCAGTTCAAGTCGTCATTTGTCAACTTCTCAAATTTTCACAAACCTTCTGTGTGATATATTGGACGGTGTCTTCAGTTTATCGTTCAGGTCGGACAATCGTGTAATTGAAATTATGTAATTAAAATCTGCCAATCAACATCCGCTGGCAGATACTGTTTTGGCAACTCTGCCCCTCACTGCACTGTCTATGATCCTGCCACTGCCAGAGCAGCCAGACGCCAGCGGTCAGTGTCTTTCACGTTGATACAAGTAAGGTACGTAAGCTTTTTTGGTCAGTACAGATGAATTACAGTTATTTCCTACAAAATAAATTACAACTACTGAAATTATGTAACTACTAATTACTTACATTTAAATTAGATGACATATATTTACAATCAATGCACCATTATTTCGCTTATTCATTGTTGATCTACCTCAT
Organism: Oratosquilla oratoria; assembly: GCF_046742065.1. NCBI lineage: Eukaryota > Metazoa > Arthropoda > Malacostraca > Stomatopoda > Squillidae > Oratosquilla > Oratosquilla oratoria. The sequence continues at coordinate 50,864,084 of NC_134793.1, forward strand.
TTTTTTCCTTTTCAGCTCATCATATCTGCGACCCAGCGTGTTGAGAGGAGGTAAGTGGACCTCGAGCATCGGACCTTCAATACTGAGTGGGAGGAGTACTTCTTCATCAAGCTCTTTGGACAGGCCCAGTGCCTCATATGGTTGAAGACTGTGGCTGTCCTAAAAGAGTACAACGTGCGCCGCCACTGGGAGACACTAGAGCACCGGTCGTCAAACTTTGCGTCAATGTCTCCCGCCGAGAGGAAGGACGCCATCGTTAGACTATCAAGTAACCTGCAGAAACAAACTTCGCTCTTCCGCAAGCAGAATGCTGAGGCCGAAAACGTGACTCGCACCAGTTCTGAAGCCTCCCGCATCCTTTATCGCCGAATGAAGCCATTCGCTTTAGTAGACTTCGTCTGTCCAGAGCAGCGTTCTGCCTTTAAGAGCGTGAACCTTTTGTCCCTCACCGTTCGTCGTCGCATTGTGGATATGTCGGACAACGTGCACGACTCACTCAAAACACGCAGCTCGAACTTCGCCGCCTTCTCCCTCGCTCTGGATGAGAGCACCGACACAAAGTACACGGCCCAGCTGGCCGTTTTCATCCGTGGCGTCACCACTGACCTCCAGGTGTGTAAGGAATTCCTCCAGCTTGGTTGGGGAGAAAGAAGGGCGCCGCTTCGCTGCTAGTGCGCCACTGTGAAGCCGTCGGATACACTCAGCCTATTAACATGATGTACTGCATCATCCACCAAGAGTCCCTGTGCGCCAAGTCTGCCAACCTCGTTGATGGCATGTCTGTCGTAGTGAAGGTCGTCAACTCCATCCTCTCCCGCAGCCTTAACGACCGTCAGTTCCAGGTACTGATGGACGAGGTGAACGTGCACTACAACGACCTGCTCTCCTTCTGTGAGGTACGCTGGCTGAGTCGTGAGGCCATGCTCTCTCGTTTGTGCGACCTACAGCAGGAGATTACCACCTTCCTACGTCAGAAGAACCTTCCCCACGCCGATCAATTCTCTGATCCGTGGTGGCTAGCTCACCTGGCCCTGCTCACGGACATCACGGCGCACCTGAACGCCTTCAACATGATGCTCCAAGGCAAAGATATTCTCGTGACAGACGTACGCGCACATCACTGCCTTCGAGGTTAAGCTGCGCTTGTGGGAGGCTCATTTGGCTTCTGGTAAGTTTGTGCATTTTCCTCGCCTTGCTGGTTGTACCCCTGACGACGTAGACCTGGACACCTGCGTTAGTGTCGTCACCTCTCTGTGTGAGGAATTTGCTTCCCGTTTTGCAGGAGTCGGGGTGACGGTTGCGGACTTCAAGCTTTTTATTGCTCCCTTTGACTTCCCCGTGGAAGACGCCCCTGCTTCCCTGCAGATGGAGTTGGTGGAGCTGCAGTGCAACGACGAAATGAAGGCGAAGTTCCGCACCTCTTCTTCGTTGTCCTTCTTCCACGACATCGTCCTCCCTTCTAACAATTTTCAAAAATACATAGCGCATGTTCAACGCATTGTGGCCATGTTCGGTAGCACCTACTGCTTCTCAACAGCTTTTCTCCACCTTCGCTCACAACTCTCAGACCGCCACCTCAATGACATTCTTCTGTTGTCTACCTCAACCATCTATCCAGGTATGAAAATACTTCTTCATGGCAAACAGCACCAGCATTCTCATTGATTTGTAGGGTGTTCAATGCAATTTTTGTATAATGTATTCATTGTATTCAATGTACTGTACAAAATAGAGTAATTATGGGGATTTTGTTTTTCACTCAGGCCCGCGGCCTCCTTCCAAAGTCTCATCTGGCCCTCACTCTGAAAAAGCTGCACGCCCCTGATCTAAACGAATCTTAAAGCTTCGAACTGAACTATATTGCACTACCTCTGCAGGAAGTTTATTCCATTCATTAACTACGCGGTTGGTTAAGTTGTTTCTACCCACTTCCAAGTTAAATATATTTTCTGACAGTTTGAGACCATTATTTATTGTCGGATTCTCATTCAGTGTGAAAATTTTGTTACTCTTGATGTCATCGATAGCCTTTAGAATCTTAAATACCTGTATCAAGTCACCTCCGAGTCTATGTTTTTTAGGAAGAACAGATTTATATTTTTTAGTCGATTTTCGTATGAATTATCTTTTTATAAATGAAATCAGTTTCGTGGCTCGACTTTGTAGTTTTTTCAATCTGTCAATGTCTTTAATGAGATTCGGTGATCATACGGAAACAGCATATTCCAAATGTGGACGAAATAACGATTTATATAGCTTGTTAATGAGAGATGAACATTTGAAGTCAAAAGATTGCACAGAAGTCCCAGAATTTTGTTTGCTTTCTCAAAGGCTGAAATACACTGCTTAGATTATTTGAGATCGTTACTGATAATTTCACTATCCACATTTGTTAACGATTTTACAAATAACTTGTAATCGTACTTACTGTTATTTTTAACTATATGCATAACTTTGCATTCACTTGTGTTAATTTTCATTAGCCACTTTTCAGACCATTGCTGTAATTTATCTAAATCTTTTTGAATATCTAATTGATTTAAGTGATCATTTGTCATTCCGTACAGTTTTTTATCATCAGTAAATTTGGAGATAATATATTTTAGTCCGTGTTCTATATCATTTATATATACTATGAATAGAAGTAGCCTAAGAACGGAACCCTGAGGAACTCCACTCGTAACATTTTTCCATCTAGAAATTTTGCCATTTAAAACAACTCTCTGTCTTCGATCATTCAACCAATTTCTAGTCCAACTTAATAGGCTACCACTTACTCCGTGTGAAGCTAATTTAGTAAGTATCTTTTCGTGGGGGACGTTATCAAAAGTTTTTGCAAAGTCTAGATATATAAAATCTATATTGTTTCTTTTGTTGAAATGTTCTTACGGAATTCCATAATATTGTTACTGAAGTCGTT
>NC_134793.1:50869503-50882003 GCF_046742065.1 Oratosquilla oratoria
TGGTAGGCATTACAACATCTTGCTTAGGTGTTTATCTAAACGAATCTTAAAGCTTCGAACTGAACTACATTGCACTTCCTCTGCAGGAAATTTATCCCATTCATTAACTATATGGTTGGCAAAGTTGTTTCTACCCTCTTCCAAATTAATCTATTTCCTGAAAGTCTGAGACCATTATTTCTTGTCGAATCCTCATTTAATGTGAAAATTTTGTCATATTTGATGTTGCCAATTATATCATAATCTTAAAGACCTGTATCAAGTCATCTCTGAGTTTACGCTTTATTAGGGAAAACATATTCATATGTTTCAGTCGACTTTCGTGTGATTTATTTTTGATATTTGAAATTAGTTTTGTGGCTCGCCGTTGTACTTTTTCAAATTTGTTAAATGATGTTATATTTTTTACTATATGCTTTTTTATGGCGCCGTTCTAGAGGTGGTAATATACTCGTAGTCTTTTAGAGTGCCATGAAAATCATGCCGACGTACGAAAGTGCGTGTTTTTGAGGTTTTGTAGTATATCGTGAGATGGATCTTGGTGTCGGGATTGTTGGGTTGAACGTTACGTGAGATGATTCGTTGTAGTACTTTTTCGTCCTATTTGCATCTGTGTTCATGTGTTCTTGGTAGCGTAGCGACGATGCTACTGTGACAAGAGAAAGAGGTTTTATGAGTTCATCTCTTATTATCATGGTATGACTGAACTGATTTACATGTGGCTAAGATTCGATATGTATATACCACTTGGGTAGTTACTGTCATAGGCGCGTACCTTGCCACGTTGTTATTATGGTTTGTACAATATTCCCTTCAATTGTCTTGGCTTTAGAGGGCGTCCTGCACGTGAGAATTTGGTGGGCGGAATATCGAGGTATGCCGGTTGTAGGCGGTTGATGGAGACCCATTCTGGCCTGCCGGAGATAGAGATGCGGAAGGTTTTGTCCTTCCGTGCAAGGACTAAATTGGGGCCAGTGTAAGGACAAGTGAGTGGTGGTATGTGAGCGTTCGTCCTCTGGAAGACGAGCGTCGAGTTATGGAGGTGTTTTTGGAGGTATTCCTTAACCTCCCGGTCATGTGTCTGCACACATGGAGGAAATTTTCTGAAAGTGCGTTGCAGCTGCTGCAAGCTCACGGAAAAATTCTGTGGATGGAAGAATTTATCGGGCACGACGAGGGGTTGGTCGAGGACCATCTCTGTGGGAGACACGTTGAGGTCATCCTTGATGGCTGTCCGGAAACCAAGGAGTATCCATGGTAGTTGGGATAGCCATGAACCGTTGTTGCAACGTGCCACAAGAGATGCTTTGAGTGAGCAGTGGGTTCGTTCGACCATGCTGTTGGCTGCAGGGTTGCAGGAGGTAGTGTGGTGGGCTGTAGTCCTCAGGTCTTCAGCGAGGAACTGCTGCAGCCGCGACGTGAAGCAAGTTCCTCGGTCAGAGGTGAAGTGCTCTGGAAGGCCAAACCTGGTAATCCATCCACTGAGGAAGGCCGTAGTGCTTGACGAGGTGGCACTATTCTTCATAGGGATGGCCTCCAACCAGCGGGTTGATCTATCATTAGCGGTGGAGAAGTAGTGATGACCTTCTGACGGGGGGAGTGCGAAACGTCGTCAGGGATGATGGAATGATCCTATGCTTGATTCAGTGGGACGATTAATTTTGCTTTGTTGGCAGGCAATGTATGGTCTGGCCCACTCCTGTGAGTCCTTGGAGATGCTGTACCAAATTAAATTTATCCTCAGGAGCTTCGTAGTGACGCGCTTGAAGGGTGAGATAAGCCGTGTATTAAGTTGAACACTTGACATCGGAAAGTGGCTGAGATGAGGGGCCGTGGGTGGCCGGTATTGATGTCGCAGAGGATGGTGTGCTTGTCGTGGAAAGGAACGTTCTGCCACTTAAGGGGATGTGATGGATGTCCTATAGGCAAGTGTTTCAGGATCCTCTCGTTGCTCTCTGGTGATGACTTTGTAGTCGAGGACGAGTTGAACTGCATCAATGGTTATTTGGGAGAGGGCGTCGGCGACAGGGTTCTTTGTACCGGTGACGTGCCTGATGGTGCAATTGAACTCTGCGATGGCGGAGAGGTGGCGGCGTTGTCTGGCAGACCATACGTCCTGTTGTTTCGTGAAAGTGTGCACCAGAGGTTGACAGTCGGCATTGCTGGTAAATGAGGAGTCTTCGAGGAAGTGGCTAAAGTGGTGAGCGGCGTGGTAGATGGCGAGGAGCTCTCTGTCGAAGGTGCTGTAGTTGAGCTCGGTCTTGGAGAGTTTCCTACTGAAGAAACCGAGGAGTGTAGGTGTGCCATGGAGGAGTTGTTTGAGGACAACCCATATGGTAACATTGCTGGCGACCGTTAGCAGTTTTAGCTAGACACCTAATGCAGGGAAGGAGAAGGTAGTGGGACGGTCAAGGAAGGCAGCTTGCATGTAGGGTTTCCACAGAAGGTACTTCGGTTTTCCTTGAAGGGTGTGACAGAATGGGTGCAGCGTTTGTGCGATATTAGCGAGTAAACGGTGGTAGAATTTGACCATCCCAATAAATTTCTGCAGGGCTTTGATGGTGGTGGTTTTGGGGAATTTGTCGACTGTGGCGACTTTATCCTGCAGGGGACAAACACTGTCTGGAGACATATAGGTACGTCAGGTCTAGCCACATGGACGACATAACGCGCGTTCCATGTCACGTGGTTATCGTGCTTTGTACAATAGTATAGGTGCAGGATGGAGGAGTTGGTGTATGCTGTATGTGGATGTTGGCTGGGAACCAAAGGCATTAATTATCTCGTTGATAATAGAGCCTATTGAATGTTGTGGATGGTCATTATTTATTAATATCCTTTGGAGTTCATTATTGGTGGCTGCCCAGGTGCTGCAGTGGGAGAAGACTGTTAATTGAAGCTAGGATGACGCTGCGTTTGTAGAGTTCCGAGCACTTGCAACAGCAATTTTTGGATGTCTGTTCACATAGCTTTCAGAATTACAGACTCAGCCCCCTTGAGGGGAGGTCTCTTCCCTCAATTGTTTCATATTTAGATTCAGTGTAGACCTGAGAGTATTTTCAATGCTGAATTGTTCCACCGCCTGTGTGGATAAATTTGACCACTGGATTACACCGTTGGTTCTTACGACGAACAAAATGCGAACTAAAAAATACAATAATGGAAGTAAAAGTATAGAGTACAGACATGGTAGATATTTATTGGTTGAGTTTTATTTAATAAAATCAGACACTGGATGACAGTTAGTGATAATAATTAACATTTTTGGAGACTTTTAAGTAAAGCATTCTTCATGTTGGTTTGAAATAAAATGTCTCTAAGTTTTAATTCCGTTAAGAATCAGGTCTTTTTCCTCCAGTCAAAATTCATGGATATATATATATATATATATATATATATATATATATATATATATACATATACATATATACATATGTATATATATATATATGTATATGTTACAAAAAAATATACAATTGTCTAGTTCTTGGTGATATCAAGTGGAAAATTTTATTGACAATGACCCAAAATCAACAGAGATAAGGCTTTGAAAGACAGAGTTAATTTTCTTACAAAGGTTAGAAAAACGAAATTCTTTCAACGCAATGTCGCATTTTACTCGATATCCAGTTTCTTTGAGAAGAATGAACCAGTGCCATAAAAAGAAAGTGGGAGAAATGTTTCAAGCAGATGAACTTTAAAAAAAAAAAAAATCTGAAGATGGTCAGTCAGGTCAAAAAGCTGATGCAGAAACACTTTTTCAATGGCACTGGAGATTTAACCCGACCCAGACGAAAAGAGCACTGAATGCAGAGAGGAAAAGAAATTCAAGAATACCTGAGATTATCCATCAAATTTAAAACAGAAAAAATATGATACAGATAAAGTGAAACAGAATAAATGATGATGATAATTAGGTTTAACGTCACAAAAACCCCTTACAAGGAGGCTGGAACGATACCCCTTACAGAGGACTCTGTTGCGTGAAATTTTAGCGAACCATACCCTTGGTCCAACTCGGTGGCGGCAGGGTTCGAGTTGCCATTACCTCGATCTCCGTCGCAAGTAGCGACGCTCTAACCTGCTCGGAATGAAAAAAAATATATTATAATAGTAGTGATAGTGATCACGATACTGATTGAAAAATAATGAATCAACAAAATAAAATAAAATAAAATCTATTAAGACGAGAACATTAAACCATTGTGCAGGACCAGTTAATGGAACAAGACTAAAAATCATCAAGAACCTCTGAAGCTTCAGAACAAAAAAACACTAGGCAAAGTCTAAATTCAACAAGATATACTAGAGTGCGACATGACTCATTCGTTCATTTCAGTAAAGCTGCACTGCAATACAACTCCAATAGTAAGAAATACTGGCACGAATAGAGGAGGGCTCTACACTATGCTTGATCTGGATAGTCTTTCTTTTTATGAATGCTTCCCATCTCCCCAACCAGACCCTATAGATGATTTTTATTTAATCGATTGTTGATATTTGCACTCAAGTGATCATCTCGAGTGAAGCTTTCATTTCAAGAATCCTTTGATCATCATAGCAGAAATATATATTTTATTGACATTTGTTAGATTATTTTTTCTGCGTAAAAACACATTCTTTCATCTAGAAATCCAGGAGATAATAAAATACTTAAGACAATGACTGTACGAGTTTGTACAGTCAATCCTATTGATCCTTCCGAATATATTCATGAAAACTTTATCGTCAGTTTCTGCTGCAGTGACGGGATTTCATCGACAAAAATAAATTAATTTTTGTTACATAATTTATAATAAAGGAAACTTCAGGAGTTTACGTCAAATATGATTCAGAAACAACGTATTAAGGCTACACCTGTTTCCATCCAAGTGGGTGATCATGTATTTAAGCAAATGGCTGAGCGACAGTCTAAGCTAAACATAAAAATTACTGGTCCTTTTTTGATGACGCAGAGTCTTCATCCCAATAAGCTCATGGTTTTGACTCATCTCAGGGACTTAGTGAGGTTTTGTATTATGATAGGCTTAAGAAAACACAGGAGGTGCCTATAACTGTATTTACCCAGCCTCCCCCAAGGCCCAATGTTACCACTCTCACCTCCTGTTCATCACTCGTATCATCTACGTTCAAAAGATACATTGCCTTGATGGTCGAGTCTGACTATTGTGTACATATGTGCTGTTGTGCAACTTTTTCTCTTGTATCCACTATCTATTGAAATTGTAAAATATGTAAATAACTATGTGCAGCCTCAGTTATGCTTGCCATAACCAAGTAGAATTTTACCTATCTTTTTCAAAAGCTCTTCTGTAATTGTCTGCCAAATGTATGGTTATTATTTTCCAATGGTCTATGTCTTATTATATACTTCCTATGTGTATTATAAATGTAATATTATATAAATAAGTACCAATGTATGTAACTCTGTATAAAGCCACCTTGCGGGTTCCTGATAGTGCATTTATATTTCCCGCCAATGGATTGATATTCCCGTCCGTTTAAGTGTAGGACGCCATGTAAAGGCAGTCTTGCTCCTGCTTTGGTTGAGGGCACGCGCTCGTACCTTACTTCTGTACAAAATATAATTATATCAAAGTAATTTAACTATGATTTAATCCATCATTACAAATGCATACAAAGAGATCCTTTTTGTGAGTTGTTATTCCATGTCCTTGTTTATTTCCTTTTCTTTCCTGTTTCAGTCCCCGTTTTATGGTCTGAAACAAGAAAAAGTAATTTTCCGCGTTGATGTTCTCATCTCGATGCAATTTGCAAGTTATCGCCAATCGCCAATGAGTAATCATTTTTGTTGCATGACGCCATGAGCTTCTAGAAATCAGGTCTCTGCTTCATGGGAACGAGTGACAGAGATACTTTAATGCTTTTATCGGGAAGTATTAGATTCAAAACCCTTAGTTTTGTGATGGTACTGATAACTTTTACTCCCGTCACATATTCAAGATTCTTGTCAAATAATGTGAATTTGAAAAGCCGGAAGACGACTTTGCTTACAGTATTCTAGACTTTCCCTCTAGGACAATTCAATAATGTGTTTACTATTCGTACAGGTTTAACTTCTCTAACTTCGTCATTCAGGTTATCAATATATAACGCAAAGGTGATTCAACACTTGGAGATTCGAAAATAAAAGACTGTAACCTAAGTCGATTCTGCTCAAGCAAACTCACTTAAGACGCGTATGTGTGAGAGAAGCTTTACAGATTTTGACTCATGGCCCTAAAACCAACCTTGACACGAGGCTAGTTTAGTAGCCATTTGTGCTAGCGACCTATAAACTACCCCACTATTTGCCCACTGTCAACGGAAACATAGTAAACTTCCCTCCAAACTATCCTAGTGTCAACGCTTACTTGCCGAGTAAGTTAACTTGCGGCTACTACACTAGCCACATGTAAACAAGGCTTAAAAAATGAAGAAGAGGAATAACGTCCAGGACACTCCATTTAGATTTTCTTTACTAAATTATCTTATGATCTGTGCTGCATGACCATCATTCAATTTGGTTCACGTTAAAATAACAAAATGCCAAGCGTTAAAAATATCGGGATGTTTCTTTTAGACTCGAATAATTTTAATAATTCATTTGATTACCTTCGGACTTTTAGAAAATGAGCGGCATTCACCTTGGAGAGAGAGAGAGTTCTTTTCATTAGGTAAATGCAACATTACAAAAAAAAAAAAAAAAAAAAAGTTACAGTTTGGCATTTCAACGCCAGTTTTACTTTTAAAGTACGATTCTTAGTTTAGGTGAAAGACACACGAATTTAGTCAGGCAAAAGAAGGACCTACTTGCATATATATATATGTATATATATATATATATATGTATGTGTATATGTATATATATATATATATATATATATATATATATATATATATATATATATATGTATGCATATATATGTATATATATAAGACTGAAGGTGGAGGAAGAAGACGAGGAGTAATGGGAGAATTTCACGCTTTAACGTTTCAACCCGCAGGGTCTTGATCACAAAGCTAACAACTCAAAAATTAAAGGAGATTTTATACATGGACGGGTCATCTCATGGGACGCTTCGGAGAGCTTGGTATTTTATTTGCGAATTCTTTTATTATTGATAAGCTTGTGGCTTTTGCTAGACATATAAAGCCTTCTCTATCATTAATGTTGTTATTAGTGTTAATGTATGCTGCCTCAATTGTCATCCTTAGTTTCTTGGAGGATCCTTTATTCAATACGGTTGTGTTGTTCCAGTCTGGAAGGTGGCCATGTTTATCCACATGCATTACTATGGAGTTAGATGTTCTATGGGCTTTTACGTCATTTTTATGTTCATTTATCCTTTTATTAAGTCCGCGACCAGATTCACCAAAGTATGAAGAAGGACAGCTTTTACACGGGATTTTATAAACAACGCTGTTTTCGTTAGTGGGATTATTGTAGCTACGTGTTACTAAATGTCCTACTTTGTTACTTGATTTCCTGGCTGTTTTGATGCCCGCTTTTAGGAGAAAAGTGTCTAGGTGTGAATTGACATTAGAGTTTGGTACTGTAATGTAACTGTTTTCATCATTACATTTATCATCATTCTTATTTTTGTCTTTACTTTTGTTAATTATTTCTTTGGTACAAACGAACAAATCGTAAGGGTTTTAGAAAAAAATTATGTGAAAGGTATCGCTATATTTCGACTACATAAAGATACAGGAATTATAAAGATCGAGAAAGGAGTACGGCAAGGCGATACCATTTCACCTAAACTATTTACTGCTTGTTTGGAAGATATTTTCAGAAGGTTGATTTGGAAAGAGAAAGGTTTGAAGATTAATGGCGAATATTTGAACCACCTAAGATTTGCGGATGACATCATTCTTATTTCAGAAAAAGCAGAAGACTGAGTGATCTGAACAAAGTCTCAAAGCAGGTTTAAAAATGAAAAAGAGTAAAACCAAAGTAATGCTCAACACGAATGTTCAAAGTAAAGAGATTAGAATCGATGGTGAGAGTCTTGAGGAAGTTGAAGAGTATAATTATTTAGGCCAGATGATGAAAGTGACGAAAGATCATGATAATGCAATAAAAAGACGTATTACAATTGGTTGGAAAGTGTTTGGTAAATATGAAGAATATTGAGAGGCTCTCTACCTTTATGTTTGAAACGTAAAGTTTACTACCAGTGCATTCTGATAGCCATAATCTACGGGTGTGAGACCTGGAAACTAACAAAGGCGATGGAAACAAAGCTAAGGACTGCACAGAGAAAAATGGAGAGATCAATGATGGGAATAACGCTGAGAGTTCGAAAGAGAGCAAGTTGGGTGAGAGAGCAGACTAGAGTGAAAGATATTGTAGAGTAGGTAAAAGAGAGAAAGTGGAATTGGGCTGGCAAGTTAATGCAAACGACTGATGAACGATGGAGTAAATGTGTTACTGAGTGGACCCCGGGATATGGGAAGCGTGGAAGAGGGAGATCAGACAGAAGGTGGAGGGATGAGCTTGAGAAGTTTACAGGAGTGACGTGACAGAGGTTGGCGCGGTCGTGTGAATCATGGAATGCTATGGAGGAGACCTTTGTTCATCAGTGAGCTCAGGATTTTTTATTTGATTGATTATATATATATATATATATATATATATATATATATATATATATATATATATGTATATAAACATATGGTACTACTAAAGAGGCTTCCAGTTAGTAGTGGAAATACATAGTTTCGCTTAATCAACTCTCTTTCGTCTGACTGTGGTGTTAGTTCTGGTATAAACATATATTTATACATATAAATATATATGCACACACACACACACACACACACACACACACACACACACACACACACACACACACACACACACACACACAGACACACACACACACACAAACAAACACACACACACACACACACACACACACACACACACACACACACACACACACACACACACACACACACACACACACACACACACACACATATATATATATATATATGTATATATATATGTGTATGTATATATCGGAAAAATTTCGAAACACTGGACTCAGAGTAACAAAATTTATTATCTGAGTCCAATGTTTCGAAATTTTTCCGATATCATGGCTCCTGGACTCCAGCTCTTTACGAACATATATGTATATGTATATATATATATGTATACATATATATATATATATATATATATATACAATAAGAACACTAGGAACGTATGCTTTATAATTGCAAGGTAGCCACTTAAGAAAATAAACACACGGAGCAGACCACTTTCGTATATTACATCTTTAGTGTAAATTACACTGAAGATGTAATATACGTAAGCGCTCTGATCCGTTTGTTTATTTTCTTAAGTGGTTACCTTGCATATATATATATATATATATACATATATGTATATATATATATATATATATATATATATATATATATTTGATAATTTCTATGACAGTAGCATACAGGAATCGAACCCACAGCTCTCGGCGACCCGTAAGGTTACCTTCACAGAGCCTTAGCCCACTACACCACAGAGACTGTAAAATCCTTGTAACCTGGAATTGAACTAATTCCCGCGGATAGGAAAGATCACTAATATGCGACCTCAGTTCCTGTTTTACACAAGGCCCAAGCCAACTAGTGGCCTTGTGTAAAACAAGAACTGGGGTAGCAGATTAGTGATCTTTCCTTGGCCGGGAATCATTTTGATTCCAGGTTACAAGGCTTTTACAGTCTCTGTGGTGTAGTGGGTTAAGGCTCTGTGAAGGTAATCTTACGGGTGGCTGAAAGCTGTGGGTTCGAATCCTGCATGCGACTGTCATAAAAGTTATCAGATTGATGTCGCTGTTACTAGCGAATTTCTCTCATACACACACACACACACACACACACACACACACACACACACGCATACACAGATAGACACAGGAACACACACACGCACACACACACACACACACACACGGACCTACGAGCTCTGAGCTCTCTTCCAGGAGGGAAATAGCTGTCGATCACGAGTCCAACACGTGATCCAAAGACCAAAGACCAAGTGTATACACACACACACACACACACACACACACACACACACACACATATATTAATATATATATATATATATATATGTATATATATATATATGTATATATATATTTGAATATCTAGGGAGCAGGTTCTCTTTTATGCATGTATTTTTAAAGTCGACAGCATTAAGGAGGTTGTTAATCTTCTTATGGGTATTCTCCAGCTTTCTAAACAATACTCTGCCATTTGGAGGGTGGGCATAAACCAAGTTGCAAAAATGATTCATTTATTGTCAACGTTTCGTCTGCAAAGAGACATATTCAGGAATATCTGTAACATACATATTATCGACATACAGAAATAAAGAAAAAAGGTGTTAACCTAAACAAAATTCACAATTATGGGAATAGATATCAATAAGTTAGCAATAATACAAATCCTAGCTTGATACATGGGCCGTTGGGGACCGCTACTTACATAAATTAAAGGTCCAAAGAAACGACGAAGGAAATCGTCGGTGGGTGACTTATATATACGAACCTAGCCGGCTTGGGTGGTGGAAGGGGTAGTGAGGGGAGGATTAAGGGGAGGGTTTTGGTATCTCATTAAGACGGGAAGGAGAGGGGGGGGGGTTGCGAGGTCGGTTGGGGGGATGGATGGAGTGGGTGGGAGGAGGTGGAGGGGGAGGTCCGGGGTGTATTGACATAGGGTGTGGTCACGGGTGGTGGTGGTGGCTTCACTGCATTATCAAACAAACCAATGACGGAAATCATGTTGCTTTGGATATTTATTATAGGGCTATATTCCCTTATGAACATAGCTTCTAATGGCTTAAGTTTATGTGCATCCCTATTGCTTGCTATAATCCTGGTGTTCTTAACTAGGTAATCACGGGTGGCTGTTTGGTTATGATATTTCAATAAATGATGTTTAATAGCCCCGTTTTACAAGTGCATTGATATTCTCCTACTAAGACTACATCTAGTATGACCAATATATGATGAATTTCGGGTTACACAGTCCCCGGTAATGCATTTAAATTAGTACACAATGTTGGTTTTATACATGGTCTCAGTATTACTATTCAAGTTGTTAGTTATTACCAATGAGCTAGTTTTAGGGTTGGAGTAGCATGCAACCACTCAGATTTCCTTCTCTTTAGAAACTGGGTGGCAGTTTTTAGTGAGGATATCTTTAATGATTTTCTCATTATTTTTTGTAACCCTTAGTGAAGATGTTATGATAGTAGATGTTAATGAATTGGGGCTTCGAGGATGTTTGTGGGGAAAGGTGGTCACACATAATTTTATTACAAATTGCATCAAATTCACTGTTAGGGAAACCCTTATTTACCAGAATCTGGCGAATGTGCTGCAGTTCTATATGCAGGGCATGCCAAGAAGAACAAACTTTGATAGCGGTCCCCAACGGCCCATGTATCAAGCTAGGATTTGTATTATTGCTAACTTATTGATATCTATTCCCATAATTGTGAATTTGGTTTGGGTTAACGCCTTTTTTCTTTATTTCTGTATGTCGATAATATTTATGTTACAGATTTTCTTGAATATGTTTCTTTGCAAACAAAACGTTGAGAATAAATGAATAATTTTGGCAACTTGGTTTATGCCCACCCTCCAAATGGCAGAGTATTGGCTAGTAAGCTGGAGAATACCCATAAGAAAATTACCAATCTCTTTAATGCTGTCGACTTTAACAACAAATGCGTGTATATGTATATATATGTATATATATGTATATGCATATGTATATATATATATATATATATGTATATATATGTATATATATATATGTATATGTATATGTATAGATATATATATATATATATTGATAAGTTTTTTAGACAAATTATTTGGATGATGGAGAACATATATACAGGGGAAGGCTCGGAACCCTATACACTCTAACGTTTCGTTCGCGTAGAACTTCTTCAGAGAGTGTATGTAGAACTGCAATTGGAGTTTATGTACTAAATCTAATTATCTTTTCGGACACTTGGGAAAGGTCGTTTTTCTGGCGTGTTTTAGAATTAAAATACTAGTTTCTTTAGCTAAATTGATAAACCCTCCTCGATGATTCGATGAATTATTAGTAGAAATATATGCTGATTCAACAATTCTTCTAGTGAATTTATCAAAGCCTTTATGTAGCACTTCAGCTTCTCTCCAGTTTGGTAAATGATCGAATTTTTCCGCATGAACTACTAAAGAATTAGATGTCCTATGTGCTTTTATGTCGTTTTTATGTTCATAAATTCTTTTTTCTAATCCTCTTGACGATTCGCCATAATAAGCCATTGAGCAACTATTGCACGGGATTTTGTATACGACGCTGTTTTCGGAAAAGAGAACCAATTCCGAAAACAGCGTCGTATACAAAATCCCGTGCAATAGTTGCTCAATGGCTTATTATGGCGAATCGTCAAGAGGATTAGAAAAAAGAATTTATGAACA
>NC_134793.1:50924503-50949503 GCF_046742065.1 Oratosquilla oratoria
GGTCATCCCTGCACCTTGTTCACTGCCCTGGGTCAGAAGCAGTGTCGCAAGACACAGCACATCAACAGCAAGGCCGCTTCATTAAATCGGCGATCTCCCCTCTTCGTCCCCCCATTGCATAAAAGGTGAGGACGGGGAGAAATCCCTTCGGGCTGCGTCAAATTTTGCTCACACATACTACCTCACTCCCCATCCTCCCCGCCCATTCCACCTCATGCAATCACAACATCATCCATATACAACCATTCTCCATTCACCCCTGTCTTCTGTCCTCTCCCGTCCATCCTCAACAGACATTCCCCTCTTCCCCAAAGCCCCCTTCACTCCATCCATCCACCTCATCCTAGGACGTCCCCTCATGTTCACTCCCTCCACATCTGCCTTCCTACCACATTTGCACCCAAGTATCTAAAGCTATCCACTTCCTCCAGTCGCTCTTCCTTAATGCTCACTTCCAGTCTACTGCCACTTTCACCCCCTGTGCATCTCATCACCTTACTTTTACCCACATTTATCTTTAGCTTTCTTCTATCGCATACTCTCCCAAACTCTGCCACCAACTTCCTCAATCCCTACTCCGATCCTGCCACAAATGCTGTGTCGTCCGCAAAGAACAGCTGGCTCACCTCCCACTTTTCTCCATTTTCTTTAACCACCTCAAATGCCTGACTAACTACCCTTGCATTTACCTCTCACACCACCCCATCCATGTATAAGTTGAACAGCCAGGGCGACATAACGCTTCCTTGACGAAGTCCCACCTTTACCTCGAACCACTCACTCTCTCCATTTCTAATCTTGACACAAGCTCTACTACTCTCATAAAAACTCTTGACAGCTCCCAGAAGCTTTCCTCCTATCCCTTATATCTGCATTACCTTCCACAGTGCCTTTCTGTCTACCTTATCATAAGTCTTTTCCAGATCCATAAAAGCCCAAAAAACATCCTTCCCCTTTCCTATAGCTTTCTCACATATCTGTCATACCACAAAGATCTGATCTACACAACCTCTACCTGTCCTAAATCCACACTGTTCCTCACCAATTACTCCCTCTGTTCCTCTCCTAATCCTCTCAATCAAGATCCTCCCATAAGCCTTCCCAACCATACTTAACAAGCTAATCCCTCTGCAACTACTACATTCACACTTGTCTCTTTTCCTTTGTAAAGAGGAACTATACAGGCACTCCTGCAGTCCTCCGGCACTCTACCCTCTCTCCAGTAAACATTAAATAACCTCTCCAGCCAGTCCACCATCACTGTACCTCCCTTTTTCAGACATTCTGCATGGCATCCATCCAGACCAGGTGCCTTACCTACTTTCATCATCTTAACAACTGCCTTCACCTCATCCTTCCTTATTTTTCCTCCATTTTCCTCACTCATCACTCTCATTTTCTTCGCATTTCCCACTGCAGCTATCTTTCCCTCCCTATCCTCTTTCACATTTAGCAACTCCCTAAAATATTTTGCCCATCTTTCCCTTACTGCCTTCTCTTCCATTATCATCTCTCCATCTGCACCTTTTACCTTTTCTTCTCTACTTGATTCGCCTCCTCTTCCTCTCTTAATTTCTTTCCAAAACTTCTTTTTATCACTTTCAAACTTTTCTGTCATACTCTTACCCCATTTCACATCTGCTCTCCTTTTTTCCTCCTTTACCTTTTGCTTTACTTCTCTTTTCTTTTCTTTGTACCTCTCATATGACTCACTCGTCCTATTTTGTAACCAAACTGTGAAAGCTCGCTTCTTCTCTTCTACAACCTTCTTTGTTTCACTACCCTTTCTTCTATTTCCTCCTGTCCTTCTTGTTCCACACACCATCCTTGCACACTTTATGACTCCCTCCTTGAACCATCCCCATTCCTCCTCCACACCTAGCTCTACTCTATCCTTCACTCCCTCCCACTTCTCTTTCAGCTTCTTTTCGTACACCTTCTCCTTTTCCTTTTCATTTAAAGAGTTCACTCTAAGCACCTCCCTACCTTTTGTCCCTTTCCTCTTTCTCCATCTATCCTCCACTCTCAACTTACCTTCCACCAAAAAAGAATCTGATATTCCCCCACCCTCTCCCCTTAGCACATGTACATCCTTAACTCTTCCTATCATAATCCTATTTACCACTACATAATCCATTAACGCTCTATCTACCACCCTTCCCTCCACCACCCTCTCCCATGTGTACTTATGCTTGACTTTCTTCCGAAGCACTGTATTTGCTATCATCAACTCTCTTTCTAGACACATTTCCACCATCAACTCTCCACTACGATTCTTTACTGGAACTCCACATTTCCCAACCACTCCATCGATTGGATCATTTCCTACCCTAGCATTAAGGTCTCCCAGTACTATCACATTGACATTTCTTCCCAAATCCTCTATGCATTCACTTAAATCTATCCAAAAAGCCTCCCTTTCTTCTACACTCTTCTCACTGCCAGGCCCATATGCACTTACAAAGACCCACATCTCCTTTCCCAGTTTCACCTTCATCCACATTATCCTTGAGGAAACCTCCTTCCACTCCACTACACGTTTACCTATTTCTTTACTTACTAGAATAGCACCCCTTCCCTCCCTCGCCCTCTCTTCACTCCTGATAACCTCCCACTTACACTCCCAAACTTACACTCACCCTTCCCTTTCAACTTAGTTTCACTCAAAGCCAACACACCCATCTTTCTTCTCAGAAACATACTACCTATCTCTTCCCTTTTACTCTCATCTGTACCACATCCACGCACATTAAAAGACCCAAACCTTAGGGTGCTGGTCCGAAAACTCCCAGACCCTCTTATGCCTTTACCTTTTTTTTTTTTTTTTTTTTTTTTTAAGGAATGTCCCCTGTGGGGTTACAAGGAGAAGGATGCCTAGTCCCAATCCCCGTCCCTTTCTTCTCGCCTCTTACGATCCAAGTGGGAATACTTGGTGGCAGTATTCTTTTCCCCCATCACAGGGAATTCCCCCACCACAGAAAAAGAATACTCAGAGAAATGGTACAGGATAGCAACAAGGGGTTGGGGGATAGCATAACGGATTGACAGTCGTTGTATAAAAGTGTCATCATTTCTCTATGAACAGAGTTTTCCACTATCATAGACAAAATGATGTGTGGCTCTGGTCCGTAGGGGCGCCCCATATATACCCTAAAGTATCAACTGCATGCTACTTTGCCACAATAACTTTCAAAACTTTCTGTCATACTCTTACCCCATTTCACATCTGCTCTCCTCTTTGCCTCCTTTACCTTTTGCTTTACTTCTCTTTTCTTTTCTTTGTACCTCTCATATGACTCACTCGTCCTATTTTGTAACCAAACTGTGAAAGCTCGCTTCTTCTCTTCTACAACCTTCTTTGTTTCCTCATCTCACCATTCACTACCCTTCCTTCTATTTCCTCCTGTCCTTCTTATTCCACACACCATCTTTGCACACTTTGTGACTCCCTCCTTGAACCATCCCCATTCCTCCTCCACACCTAGCTCTACTCTATCCTTCACTCCCTCCCACTCCTCTTTCAACTTCTTCTTGTACTCCTTTTCTTTTTCCTTTTCATTTAAAGAGTTCACTCTAAGCACCTCCCTACCTTTTGTCCCTTTCCTCTTTCTCCATCTATCCTCCACTCTCAACTTACCTTCCACCAAAAAAGAATCTGATATTCCCCCACCCTCTCCCCTTAGCACATGTACATCCTTAACTCTTCCTATCATAATCCTATTTACCACTACATAATCCATTAACGCTCTATCTACCACCCTTCCCTCCACCACCCTCTCCCATATGTACTTATACTTGACTTTCTTCCGAAGCACTGTATTTGCTATCATCAACTCTCTTTCTAGACACATTTCCACCATCAACTCTCCACTACGATTCTTTCCTAGAACTCCACATTTCCCAACCACTCCATCGATTGGATCATTTCCTACCCTAGTATTAAGGTCTCCCATTACTATTAAATTTACATTTCTCCCTAAATCCCCTATACACTCATTTAAATTTATCCAAAAAGCCTCCCTTTCTTCTACACTCTTCTCACTACCAGGCCCATATGCACTTACAAAGACCCACATCTCCCTTCCCAGTTTCACCTTCATCCACATTATCATTGTGGAAACCTCCTTCCACTCCTCTACACGTTTACCTATTTCTTCACTTACTAGTATAGCCACCCCTTCCCTCCCTCGCCCTCTCTTCACACCTGATAACCTCCCACTTAGACTCCCAAACTTACACCCGCCCTTCCCTTTCAGCTTAGTTTCACTCAAAGCCAACACATCCATATCTTTTCTCACAAACATACTACCTATCTCTTCCCTTTTACTCTCATCTGTACCACATCCACGCACATTAAAAGACCCAAGCCTTAGGGTACTGCTCGGAAGACTCCTAGACCCTCTTATGCCTTTTTTTTTTTTTTTTTTTTTTTTTTTAAGGAATGTCCCCTGTGGGGTTACAAGAAGAAGGATGCCTAGTCCCAATCCCCGTCCCTTTCTTCTCGCCTCTTACGATCCTAGTGGAAATACTTGGCAGTATTCTTTCCCCCCCATATATATATGTGCATATATATATATATATATATATGCATATATATATATATATATATATATATATATATATATATATATATATATGTACATGTATATATATATATTCATATATATATATATATACACATATATATATATATATACATGTATATATGAATATATATATATATATATATATATATATATATGTATATACACACAAACACACACACATATGTGTATATATATATATATATATATATATATATATATATATATATATATATATATATATACATATATATGAGGAGTAGAGGGAAACACACAAGTAGAACAGGAGTTTATTCCTTGACTAGTTTCGCACAGTGATGCTTCTTCAGAAAGAATGGTTTGCATTACAGAATAACTGATATTAAATACAAAATTTTTTAGGAGAAAGAGGGTATAAGGGAAGGTCACTTCCTATTCATGGTGGCACGAAATCGTGCGGGTTGGTCGGACTGGCGCTCCGTGTGGTGCTACGTGTGATCAGATGTCCTGTTGTTTTCCACTCTGTTGCTGCATGTAGTGCTGTTATCTTTGATAATTTAATATTTCCTATTCTATTATTTGTGCATTTATTTGTGGCTATGTATATGGTTTGCCTATGGGATCCCCTCTAAGTGCAGTAGTCGCATGCCTCTTTATGGAGACACTTGAACAAGAAGAATATATTAAGATAATCCCGAATAACAGCAAATGGTACAGGTACGTAGATGACTGTCTTCTCGTTCTCCCCAAAGACACCAACATTGATGACATCCTCTCACAACTCAACCAAGTCCATCCTAGGATTCAACTAACAGTAGAACACGAGGTTAATGGGTCCCTACCGTTCCTAGATACAGTTATCATTAGAGAAAATAGCACTGTCAAATTCAAAGTGTATAGGAAACCCACCCACAAAGATGACTATATTAGTTTTTTCAGTGCTCACGACCAAAAGACCAAGACCGGCGTAGTCATGGGCTTTTTTCTCCGAGCACTCAGAATATGCAGCCCTGAATTCATCCATGACGAAATACATCATGTCCCCGAAACTTTCAGAAAACTTGGCTTCCCTACCGGTCTTCTCTCGTCCACCTTGAAGAAGGCCAAAGCTGTAAGGGAGAGGAATAACAAGGAAGAAAACAACATTAATTACGTAGTAGTTCCCACTTCTGATTTGGCCTGCACACTAAGTAAAGAATTAAGGCACTCTAACATCCGTTTCTCATGTGACGCAGGAAAGAAAATCGGGGATATCATTAAACCAAAGATGGAAAATAATAATAGCAACAGTTTAGTTTATAGAACCCCTTGCTCAGGTTGTGATAATGTTTATATTGGAGAAACATATAGGAGTTTGTCAACAAGACTCAAAGAACACAGAGCCGATGTCCGTCACCACGGTAAAACCAGCGCGTTCGTGAACCATATAGATGAAAAAGGGCACCTACCAAAATGGAATGAAGCTGATGTATTACACAACAACCTCAGTAAGAAACAGAGGAAAATGATAGAAGCCATATACATAGCCACAAATAAATGCACAAATAATAGAATAGGAGATATTAAATTATCAAAGATAACAGCACTACATGCAGCAACAGAGTGGAAAACAACAGGACATCTGTTCACTCGTAGCACCACACGGAGCGCCAGTCCGACCAACCCGCACGATTTCGTGCCACCATGAATAGGAAGTGACCTTCCCTTATACCCTCTTTCTCCTAACATTTTTTGTATTTAATATCAGTTATTCTGCAATGCAAACCATTCTTTCTGAAGAAGCATCACTGTGCGAAACTAGTCAAGGAATAAACTCCTGTTCTACTTGTGTGTTTCCCTCTTCTCATCTTACAACCTGTCAGGATGTCTTCATATATACTTATATATATATATATATATATATATATATATATATATATATGTATATATATGTATATATATACGTATATATATGTAAATATATATATACATATATATATACATGTATATATATGTATACATATATATATATATATACATATATTTATATATATATATACGTATATATATGTGAATATATATATATATATATACATGTATATACATATATATACATATATAAATATGAATATATATAATATATATATATGTATATATATACAAATATATATGTATATATATACATATATATATATATATGTATATATATATATATACCTATAAATAAATACATACATATACCAAAGTTTTTTTTTCACCTTACAAGGGAGGTAGCCAAAAAACAAAGGCATAAAAACCACTCCCACCCACTCCTCCACACCTTTGGAAACTAGAATAAAATCATCCAGGTAAACAAAAAGTCCATTCCCAATTAAGCCATGAAAAATGGAGTTAACTAAACGCTGGCAAGTCAAAGGAGCATTCCGCAAACCCATGGGGCAACGAAGCCATTCATAGTGCCCACTGGGAGTCGAGAAGGCCGTGATCTTACGAGACTTCTCCTCCAGGGGTATCTGCTCAAAACCTGCTTTTAAATCTAAAGTGGTGAACACCGTATTACCAGTGCCAATGGACTGAAGAAGCTCGCTTAAGATAGGCAGAGGATAATGATCTGGAAGAGTGACCTCATTGACTTCCCTGTTATCAACAACAGGACGAAAAGATCCATCTTTCTTAGGCACCAGGAGAAGAGGCGAGTTCCACTCTGAGTGGGACTCCTGTATAACACCTTCATTCAATAAATCGTCAACCAAGGATTGGGCTATAAGCCGACGAGAGTGAGGTAGCCTGTAAGAGGGGACGTAAACAGGACGAGTGCCTGGCTGAAGATCAATTCTATGAACCACACGGTCCGTAACCCCTAACGGATCACCTGGTAAAGCCAAAGCCTGACGGTGGGTAACTAGCAGGTCAAGGAGACGAGGCGTCTCTTCAGGAAAATCAATCTCGCCTACAAATGTGGCAAGCTCAGAAGCTAAGTGAGCAGGGTCACGTGCTGGAGGAGACTGTAGAACAGAAGCTGCTATAATAGGCGAATCCTGGAAAGCAGCAACGTGTACCACATCAAAGGAGCCTAAGTGACTGCCAGGAGCGAGAGGAATAGGAGCACCCGTGACATTGGTTACCATCGCTGTGGTAACATGATCCTCACGAATAGTGGAGAGAGTTCCTTCTAAGGCAAGCCGACGAATACGAATAGAGTCAGGCAAAGAGAGAACGTCAGACCCAATCGGGGCACCTGAGACGCGCACTGGAACTCGAACAGAACTTGAAGGTTCAATAAGATGCTCTCCTACAACAACAGCAGCACAATGAGCCACAGGGGTAGAGCGCTTAGAAGTTGGGACAGGCACATGTGCGAACTGATCAAGCACAGGAGAATCACAAACAGAAACTGGCCTATCCGAAGCAGAGATATACAAATTGCAGAAAGTCACTACACGGCGACTAGGAGAAATATCTATGCTATGAGCTGTAAGAGCATCAATAACCAAGAGACAATCACACTTAAGGGCAATGTCAGAGACAAAAAAGCAAATGTGACATTGAAGATTGTAGCATGCGAGGGAAACTGTAAAGGAAGACAAACAGATCCAAGAACAAGCAAGAGAGAACTTTGCACAGAATGCAAATTATTACAAAAGGGAGATAAAGGGAGATTATACAATTCCCGTAGAGCAAAGTAAGCCTTTCTACTTAACAGACTACATTCTGCACCAGTATCTACAGTGACAGAAAGAGGCGTATCCCTAGTAAGAAATTGAAAGGTAAGTAATTGAGAAGATTCAACAGCCACAAAGGGAATTATTTGAGACCGAACATTGCTGATCAACTCTTTGGGTTGGGAAACACGCGCTGGGGAAAATGGGATTGACGAGGCTGGTGAGAAGTCTCATCCCTAAGTTTCAAAACCTTGAAACATTGATCAGTCGAGTGTTTACAATGGCCATGGATATGGCAATAACTGAGTCTACCTGGAGGTTCTACTCTGGAAAGGTCATGCGACAGATTAGAAGGAACAGTAGGTACACTCCTGCGAACAGGGGACAGTCTTGACTTGTGTACCTGGCGCCTACGGCGGTAACAAAAGTCGCTCGAATGACCAGACCTGTTACAAAAGGTACATAACAGGGGAGGGGGGAGTAACTGTAGATTGAGGGGAACTATGAGTAGGGACTGTAGACTGAGAGAACTGAGGAGAACAAGGGACATGACCATGTTGATGAGCATTGCTAATACACAAGGAACTAGACGGTACTTCCCCTAGTTTACGAGAAAGTTGTGACGCAAAAGACAATAGAGTCTCATCAGGCTTATACTTGAGAGAAGATGCTGCTCTTCTCTCAGAAGGCAAAAAAAAAAAAAAAGGGTATAGAACAGAAATTCAATGATAAGACGAAATCTATCTAAAGAGATATTGCCATTATCTACCCAATCAGACTGTGAAAAAGACTCTAAAGCGTCAACAGCAAGAGTGCCCAGTCGGGATACGAGAGTATCAGCCAATTTAAAGCACCAATGGAACGCACCACCACCAGGAGTATCTGAAAAAAGTTTAAGGAAGTTAGACCTAAAGGTGTCATAATTATAGTCCAGAGATTTAGGATCTAAACACGACGCCGAAAGTAACTCCGATGCTAGAGAATTTGGCACAATCTGGGACCTCACAAAGGAGATCTTTTCAGGCCCCGTCGAAACATTGGACTGGACAATGGCGTCCTCACATTGGCGGATAAAATCAGCCGCCCTATAATGAGGATCTTGACCAGAAAATCGCACCACCGACGGGTTTTGATGGAGCAACGTCAACTTGTGAGCCATTGTCTCAGATGAGCTTAATGGACTGATAAACGAAGGCCTCTTTGACTTAGACATGATAGGAGATGACAACCTTAACCCACTTCGTAAGAGCATACGAAACCACTGACACCAAGCAAGAATTAATGCAAATACAACACACTAGCACAAGCATGAAATAATTGGAAAAAAAAAAATAATATAGAGAAATCACATGGACATGGGACACGAACGTAAGAAAATTATATAATTCACACAAACAGAAGCATTAAAACACAGAAACAATGCAATACATATATCAATAATGAAGAAAAAAAAATTATAGGAAGACCGTAATTAGCAAAATTACATAAAAAATGTATAATGCACTAATACGTACGTAAATGGACACTAGACTCACTGCGGGATCACATTTGAAAAGGTAAACAAAGTGACGTCATACAAATGGCCACCGAAGACACGACCGGATTGATATATATATATATATATATTATTCACAATATATTCACAAAATCTAATAAAATGACAATACAAGTATGCCGAAGGCAAAAATGATACAAAACTGATAACAAGGTAGCCAAAGTCTGCAGACGCGGAGCAATACACTTGCGAATACACTAGGCCCGGCTGGGGACGCCACCCGAGAATTTCAGCGAACGACGACCACTTGTTGACATGAAGAATACACGGCACAAATATTTCTTTCCAAAATCCTCCACCATCCAGGGCTCAAACAACAGCTGAGAATACACAGGAACATAAGGTGATCCAGTGATAATGGCAAATGACGACGATGCCACCGGGAAGAGTGGGAACAAAAAAATCACCTGGCGCACTCTTAGAAAAATTTTAATGCGCCTAAATACTAACTTAAGTCACTGTATCCTGAGCACTATCACGTCTAATATATTTACCTAAGTTCACTGAAAAAAAAAATACCTGGGCTGGAAGAAAAAATGGGAAAAAAACAGATCTCCACAACACTATCACCAGCCGGCAATTTTCAAATGTCACACAATTCGAGTTCTACATAGAATATAAACACAATACAAGTCAAACATGAAATGTTAAACCGCTGCCACCATTTAATGTATTGGGGTGGCTAATGAGTGCGCAAATAATGTTGTATAGTTTATATTTGGATACACACACAAAAATGGCACAAACACAAAATGCGTGCAACTGCTTACAGGGCTACTTAGAAATTGAAGCCACGCTCTCCAATTCGCGCCAAAACAGAAGGCGCGCATCGCATCTGCGATATCTTACACAAACAAAGCACATTGTATTACCTAATATAAATACATAACAGCATAATATAAATGATACAATAAATAACAAAACAACAAAATACAACTCTCCTCCACACCAACACAATCACACTCCCCTCTCCTCCACCCTCTAGACAAGATTAAAAATAAGGGAGGTGTTCCTATTGTATGTGGAGTCCTTCCGAGGCGTAAAGTTGGAGGCATGTGCCATTCTAGGGCTACTGCAATGAATTGCAGGCAGGCAAAACATTGTAAGGCCAATGGATGGGCATTTATCGACAACTGGGACCGCTTTTACGTTAGGAATTATCTATATACAAGGGACGGGGTGCACTTGTCGCCCAGAGGATTTCGGCTCCTTGCTCCCTTGAGCATGAAGTAGGTATCCTACATTTTTTTTTTTTCGGGTAGATTACGTGGGAGTAGGGGGAAAATATCGGAATATAGCTTAGGCAATAGAAACAACTTAGAGAGGGACTGTGAAAAGAATCACCAAAGCAGGTGGAGGGAAGATAAGCTAAAAGTTTACTATACAAATAGCAGAAGCATAATTAACAAAATTGGTTTGCTGCGAGGTAAAGCATGCGTAGAGAATTTCGATATTATAGCTATTACTGAATCCTGGATCAACATGACTGATAAACATTTCCTTCCGGAAATCGAAATGGAAGGATATAAGTATTTTCACAAGTATAGGGTTGGCACTTTTCGTTAAAAATACATTAAACTGTACTATCAACAATTCGATTAAGGAAGAGAACTGTAAGGAATCCATTTGGGTAGAGATTATAGGCAAGAATAAGAAAGTTATTATTGGCGTCTTGTATAGACCTCCTAACCTCAGCATTGAGCAGACTGATCCCCTGATTCATGAAATTCACAGAGCGTCCCAGTACAAAAACGCTGTGATCATGGGAGATTTTAATTATAGAAACATTGACTGGGAAACTTTAATAGGAGATCAGGAAACAAAGAAAATCCTAGATGTGGTGCAGGATAATTTCCTAAAACAAGTGATTATCGATCCTAGAAGGGTAGGAAGTAATCTGGAATTAGTTTTAACTAATATTGAACACCTAATGAGTAACGTAAAAGTGGGAGATAGTCTAAACTCTAGCAATCATGAAGAAATAAGATTTAATATTATTTGGGAAGAATTAAAAAGTAAGAATAACGTCTAAGTACCAGACTTCAGGAGAGCAAATTTTGACAATATAAAAACCTATTTGAATTTGAATGTGAAATGTCATGCGGACGTTGTCGACGTTTCGGACATTGTCGAGTCTCGGTGCGTGACCGGGAGTCATGGCCAGGGATCGGGTCACGGAGAGTAATATGCATACCTTGGGTCAGGTCATTTGGGGGCGAGGGCTCAACAGATAGGTTAGTGATTTGGATGAAATGTATACCAATCTAACTGACTTAATTATTAATGCACAAAATACATTTATCCCCCTGAAGTCAATACGGAAAAATAGTAATACTCCCAAATGGATGACGGACAGATTGAAACATGAGATCGGAATGAAAAGAGGACTTTACGTTAAAAAAAAAAAAAACCGGGGAAACACACCTTAGATCAAGATATAACAAAATGGCAAAGCTGGTTAAAAAGAATACACGTACAGCAAAACGTAATTATGAAATTAAGGTTGCTAGTCAAGCAAGATCCAACCCAAAGGGTTTCTTTCGTCTCTATAGAAAAAATAATAGGACCAATTAAAAACAATAAAAATGTCATGATAAAATAGGAGGAAAAAATGAGTGAGGAGTTTAACAATTATTTTCTATCGGTGTTTACTAATGAGAGGTTAGATAAAATACCTGACTGCTATCCGATTTTCAGATGGGATGAAGAAAGTAATCTATCTAATATCAGCATTAGTAAAGTAGAAGCAGTCAAGCAGATTGAAAAACTTAACACGACTTAGGTAAAGTGGGGTCAGACAGACCCCATGCTTGTATGTTTTTTTACTTTTAATATAATATATTGCATACAGATTTGTTCTCCCATATACCTTCTTGACGAGTGGAGTAGTTTAAGGGGGTGATAGGGTCATTCCTGAATCTTGCTCTATATAAGCTTTATAGAGCTTTTGGGCCCGTCAGACCCCACGTTACCTTAGGTGAAAGTAGCGTAGGGTTTGTTAGACCCCACTTTACCTGTGTTTTTTTTTATTTCGTATAAATGTTTTATCATTTATACATATGGGTAAATAAGAATTTCTTCTTTTTATAATTTTTTATGACTGATATGTTGAATTTTGTTTGTTTTCGATGGTGATGGTATTATTTTCAATGCATAGTAATTGTGTTGACTAGGGAATCATAGTTTTACGTTCATTATCATTTTTTTAATCAGTTTGTCGTTATTCTGGGTAACTATTGCCTACACTGCAAAAGACCAGTGTGTCAGGATAATTCAACCCCCATCTGCAATGACTGCAATTAGATTCTTCAGTATCACAAAGTCAAAATAATTACCTCCAATTTTTTTTCAGATTTTATGGTTTATGAAACACATTTATTATTCATTTGTCGTGGCTCTACTTTTCCTAAGATAGTTGGGACATTGGTCTCTACAAAATGGTGATAACCAACCGCTTCACATTTCCTGTTTTCAGTCAAGTACCCTCTAAAGTCAGCAATATCTTACTTTTCATCATTTTTTGTTTTTTTTTTGTAATTTTCATAAAAAAATATTTCTAACAATTATAGTCCCTTTCAAGCATGTAAATGGAAGAAAATAAGTTGAAGTACATATGTTTTGATTTCTATGTCACTAAATGCAGTGGATTTTTTTTTTTTTTTTTTTTTTTTGTGTGTGTTTGGGGTAAAAAAAAATTACCTCTGATTTTTTCAGATTTAATGTTTTTTTGACACACATTTATTATTCATTTGTTGTAGCTCTGTTTTTCCTTAAAGATAGTTGGGACATTGGTCTCTACAAAATGATGATGACCAATCGCTTCACATTTCCTGTTTTCAGTCAAGTACCCTCTAAAGTCAGAAATACCTTTTTCTTTCTTCCTTTTTTTTTTTTTTTGTAATTTTCATAAAAAAAATATTTCTAACAATTATAGTCACTTTCAAGCATATAAATGGAAGAAGATAAGTTGAAGTACATATGTTTTGATTTCTATGTCACTAAATGTAGTGAAAGTATTTTTATTGTATTTTTTGTGTTTGGGTCTGTCAGACTCCGCTTTACCTGAGGTGTTTTCCCAAAAAAAGCTTTACCTGAGCAGGGTTAAAGCTACAAAATCCCCGGGTCTAGACGAAGTTTTTTCCGAGAATGCTAAAGGAGTGTAAATTTGAAATCTGCGTCCAGTTAACTGAAATATTTAATAAATCAGTAGACACTGGTTTTGTGCCTACTGCTCGGAGGCAAGCAAACGTTGTGCCTGTTTTTAAGAAGGGAGATAGATCGTCTATATGCAACTACAGGCCAATCAGTTTGACATCGATTATAGGAAAAATGCTTGAATCAGTAATGGTAAATAGACTCACAGAACACATCGAAAGACATAATTTGATTCGTGATTCACAGCATGGTTTCTCCAATGGGAAGTCATGTGTGACTAATCTTCTATCCTTCTACACTAAAGTATATAAGGCGTCAGATAAATATGATAATTACAATGTTATTTACCTTGACTTTAGCAAAGCGTTCTACAAGGTGCCACACCAGAGACTATTAGATAAAATCAAAGCCCATGGCATTGGAAGAAAAGCGTTAGAATGGATAAGAGCTTGGATTAGTAACAGAAAAGAGCGGGTCACCATAAATGGAGTAAAATCTACGTGGAGCAATGTTACTAGTGGGGTCCCCCAGGGCTCGGTTTTGGGTCCCTTGTTGTTCATTATGTACATAAACAACTTAGACGACGGGGTAAATAGTGATGTTAGTAAGTTTGTGGACGACACTAGAATAGGACGCCTAATTAGGTCAGGAGACGACGCAGAGATTCTGCAGGATGATCTTAACAAATTGTTCACATGGTCGGTGAAATGGCAAATGAAATTCAATATCTCTAAGTGTAGCGTGTTAAACGTAGGGCTACACAACCCTGAAAATAGATACAACTTAGATAACACGCTTTTAGAATAAACTGAGTGCGAGAGAGACTAGTGAGTTCTAGTGAGTCCGGACCTTAAAACCAGGAAACAGTGCATTAGCGCCAGGAATAAAGCTAATAGAGCATTAGGTTTCATTACTACGACGGTTGCGAATAGAAGTGCAGAGATAATTATTAAACTCTATCTAGCGATAGTTAGACCCATCCTTGACTATGCGGTACAGTTTAGGTCTCCTTCCTACAGAATGGACATCAATTTACTAGAATCAGTACAGAGAAGAATGACCGAAATGATACATGGACTCAGAAATTTACAGTACGAAGAGAGGCTTAGGCACCTTACCTTACACTCTCTGGAAAGACGCAAAGTGTGGGGTGATCTAATAGAGGTGTTCAAGTGGATCAAATGCTTTAACAAGGATGATGCAAACAAGGTCATCATATTAAAACAACAGGGCAGGACTCGCAGTAATGGTTATAAACTGAACAAATTTAGACTTAAAAAGGAAATAGGCAAGAATTGATTCATTAATAGGGTGGTCGACGAATGGCATAAACTTAGTAATCATGCAGTAAGCACTGAAACAATCAGTTGTTTTAAGAAACGATTAGACAACTTTATGGATGGGGACGACAGGTGGTGATGGATACGGAGCTGTCTAGTGTAGGCCTTATGGTCTCTTGCAGTCTCCTTCTTTCTTATGTTCTTATGTTTTTGTGTTCTCTTCCCTCTCGCTTATCTTGGCGCCTCCTGGATGACGGGTCATCTCTGGGTCTTGTCCACTGCCCTGGGTCAGAAGCAGTGTCGCAAGACACAACACATTCATAGCAAGGCCGCTTCATTAAATCGGCGACCCCTCTCTCAATCCCCTCATGCAGAAAAGGAGAAGACGGGCGGCGTCAAATTTTTCTCACACATACTCCCTCACCCTCCATTCCCCACCCATTCCAACTCTTGGATCACAATATCATCCATATACAACCATTCTCCATTCACCCCTATCTTCTGTCCTATCTCGTCCTTCCTTAACAGATATTCCCCTCTTCCCCAAAGCTCCTTTTACCCAATCGATTCATCTCATCCTAGGTCGCCCCCTCATGTTCACTCCTTCCACATCTGGTTTCCACACCTGTTTTACTAGTCTTTCTTCACTTATTATTTCCATGTGTACATCTTATCCAAGAATTGACACCTTGACGTGGTGGATAGGCTTGAGAATCTTAATGATTACAAATGCTATGTCGATAGATAGGAAATTTCTGCAGTCACCCATATCGATTAGGTTTTGTAAGAAAGATAAGACAAAGAGTACCTTGCACACATAGTCACAGGACCCACTGCTAACTAGCACGTTTCTGACTGCGAACAGGGAAATTTCTCATAGATATATGGGGATACCGTCATAATGATGGCTTGGACCGTTGGGCACCCAATAGATATATAGGGCTCCGCCAAATATAATTAATAAGGTAACACCAGAGAAATATCTCAGCAGAAACCAGTTGGCAGGGTGAAATTATTGCTAAATCCCTTTCACAGCACAATGAATTACACAACCAAAACAAAACCGGGCGTTCCTGTTTAATCATTGTCTTCTCAAGATCCAACCGCATTGCCTTGTGTGCTTACAGGCAGTGTGCCACCGAATGTGAGTTAGCACAGTCCAAGCAGATCCAAGTCTCGGACATTAAACAATATGAAGAAAATTAAAATCTATACTTACAACCTAAGAACCTTCTCAGAAAACCTCAGGCTGGAGAGTTTAATGGAAGAACTAGACAACCTCAAGTTGAACATCGTATGACTGAGTGAAGTCCGAAGAGCGGAAGAAAAGCTGATACAATTACAAGATGGTCACCACCTGTTCTACTATAGAGGTAAGGAAAAGAAAGATCTAGTGGAATAGGATTCTTGATAAACTGAGAGGTTGCTAGTAATATAGTCAAGTTCAGTAGTTTATCTGATAGGGTAGCTTAAATGTGAGTAAATACTGTTCATGCAGATCCAAGGTTTGGACTTTAAACAGCATGAAGAAAATAAAGATCTATACTTACAACGTAAGAACCCTCTCAGAAAACCACAGGCTGGAGAGTATAATGGAAGAAGTAGATAACATCACGTGGGACATCGTAGGACTGAGCAAAGTCCGAAGAGTGGAAGAAAAGCTGATACAATTACAAGATAGTCACCACCTGTTCTATTACAGAGATAAGGAAAAAGAAAGATCCGGTGGAGTAGGATTCTTGATAAACCGAAAGGCTGCTGGTAACGTAGTGAAGTTCAGTATTTGATCAGACAGTCTAAAAATAGTTCAGGTTTATGTACCAACTTCACAGAATTCAGACAGTGGAATAAATCCTTCTATGATGATTTAAGTCAGGTAATGGATCAAGAAAAAAAAAGTAAGTACACGGTGATAATAGGTGACATTAATGCTAAAGTTTGGAAGAAGATGGGAGATGAGTCATGCATTGGAAGTTTGGAGTAGATGAAAGAAATGACAGAGACAATATATTAGTCAATTTTGCAGAGAACTACAACATAAGGATAATGAACACTTCCTTCCAAAAGCGTGTAGGTTGTAAATGGACCTGGATATGTCCAAATGGAGCAACAGATAACGAAGTAGACTTCATATTAGATGAGAGCAAGAGCCTTAGCAATGTTACGGTTAAAAATAAAGGCATCTTAGGTAGTCACCATGGAATGGTAGGTTCACAGCTAAATTCAGTTTCAGAGCCAAGAGAAATGAACTAGTTTTAAAAAGAAAAATAAGTCTTGGGATGGTTAAGGATAATAATAAGAAAATTCAGTTAGAAGTTGAAAGTAGACTTAAAGCTCTAGGAACTAACGAGGACACTGTCAAAGATATGAATTTTAATTTAGTAAATATCATTAGGGAATCAGCAGAGAAAGTAGAAAGTACAAAAAGTACTAGAACAAACAAATACTCCAAAGCTACAAATGACCTAATTAAAAGAAGGACAATGGAGATCAAAAGCAAGAGAGACGAAATAGAAAGGGTAGAACTAAACAAGCTTATCAACAAAAAACAGATCATAGAAAAGAAAGAGAAACAAGGATGAAATAGAGAAAACTATTTGGAAAGGTAAAAGTATTAAAGAAAACGAGTGCAGACATTCTTTAGAAAGACGTCAAACTATATGTTTGAAAGATATAGATGGAGAGATCATTAAATGCAGGAACGAAAAGGTAAAATAAGTATAATAATTTTATTAAGAGTTTACTAGAAGACCTTAGTTGAGTCAGTAAATTCATCTGTAGACGTTATTAGTGTACCAGAGATTACAAAGGAAGAAGTAGAATTTGCTCAAAAATATATGAAACGGAAAAAACACCTGGGGAAGATGGTATATAGATAAATCTTTTGAAAGGCGTAAGGAAAAGGCTCAGTTGTACATCCAGTGCTTACGTCAAGAAAGCATTCCTGAAACTTGGTGTGATGCAATAGTGATTTTGCTTCATAAAAAAGGAGACCACAAGGACTTTAGTAACTACTAACCAATTAGCTTGCTATCATATGCATATAAAGTATTCTCCAATATCCTTACGGGTGGCTGTAAGCAGTAGGTTTGAATCCTACATGCGACTGTTATAAAATTATCAGATTAATGTCGCTGTCACTAGCTAATTTCTCTCATCACACACACACACACACACACACACACACACACACACACACACACACACACACACACACACACACACACACACACACACACACACACACACACACACACACACACACACACACACACACACACACACACACACACACACACACACACACACACACACACACATATATATATATATATATATATATATATATATAAATATATATATATATATATATATATACTGTATATATATATGTATATATATACATATATATATATATATGTATATATATACATGTATATATATATGCATATATATATATATATATAATATACGTATATATACACACACAAACACACACATATATATATATATATTTTAATTCATCGAAATTGTAAACAATTTAAATATGACGTTTATAGAAAACCTACTAATGTCGCATCATATGTCCACTTTTACTCGGCTCATCATCAGAAGACAAAACTTTCTGTCTTTAGTTCTATGTTCCTTAGAGCTTACAGGATATGTAGCCTGGAATTTTTGGATGATGAGCTGAGGAAGATATATAGCATAGCTTCTGAATTAAAATATCCAAAGCACTTAGTAAACACTTCTCATAAAATGGCTTACAAAACTTTCCATAACACCTCACACGTAAGAAAAGTATTTGACAAAAAGAACCTTTTGGTTCTTCCTTACAGTGAGAAATTAATTGGTCTGCCTAATATTCTCAAACCGTTCAATATCAACTTGGTTTTCAAAAATAATACTATAAAAAGTAAGCTCATTAAAAATTCACCTGAAGCAAACGAGGGTTGGGTTTACTCTATTCCATGCCTTAAATGTAACAAATTTTATATCGGGCAAACTGGTAAAGACTTAAAAACTAGGATAAATCAGCACAAATATAGTGTAAGGAGTGGGCAAAGTTCCAGTGGCCTTTTTGTCCATGTAAGAGACTACAATCATCCTATTGACTGGGATAATTCGAATGTAATAATTTCTTGTAGATCCTTATTAGAAAGAAACATCATCGAATCCAGTCATATTAAACAAACCTTTGACCATAATATAAATTTAAGTTTAGGATTATTTAAACTTGATGATTTTGTTATTGATAAAATTGTAAGAACTTCTCTAAGTGCTTCTAAGCGGGGGTGACGTAACGTCATGGACCAAACGTCCGTATATGTAAACATCGGCTCTACCTGATTGTGAAGCATCTTGTGTGTACTTCCCATGTTCCTAGCTTGTCTTTTACTTTATGTATATATATCCACCTTTGTCTCTGTAACTGTGTATGCCTTGATAATGTCTTAAATAGACGAAAACGTTCGGACTAAGCTTCTTATTTCCCAGTGGTTTTTTCTGCATATATATATATATATATATATATATATATATATATATATATATATATAATATATGTGTATATATATACATATATGTATATGTATATATATATATAATATAGGTATATATTTTTGTATGTATATATATATATATATATATATATCAGACAATATCCTTGACAGTAGCGCACGGGATTCGAACCCGCTGCATCTGGAAGTAACCTCCCAAGACACACTCGCCTTAGACCGCTCGACCACTTGACAGCATAAAACCATGAGAACTCATAGTCAACCTGACTATCGAAATTGGGGAGGCGCTCACTACACCCATTAACCACCCTTTTCACCCCATGGCCGCTGCACCCAGTGGGAGTAGTAAGGACCGGAACGAATCCCTTCACGCTTGGTTAATGGGTGTAGTGAGCACCCTCCCCAATCTCGATAGTCAGGTTGACTATGAGTTCTCATGGTTTTATGCTGTCAAGTGGTCGAGCTTTCTAAGGCGAGTGTGTCTTGGGAGGTTACTTCCAGATGCAGCGGGTTCGAATTCCGTGCGCTACTGTCAAGGAGATTGTCTGATTGATGTCGCTGTTCACTAGCGAATTTCTCAAATACATATATACATATACATACATATATATATATATATATATATATATATATATATGTATGGCAAGAGTGGTATAGGTAAATTCCAGGAAGGAGCAGAAGTATTTTATTCTCTAACGTTTCGACAGAGTCTTCTTCAGAGAGATAATAGTACAGGCAAATTGGAATACATTGTCTATATACTAAGCGGGTCATCTCACAGGTCGCCTTGGGAAAGAGTCCGCCGTTTGTGCCCCCTCGATGATTAATCTTGCTGTTGTGTGTGCCAAATTTACAAATCCTTCTCTATGATTGGTTGATTTAAAAGTATTAATATATGCAGCTTCAATAGTTTTTCTTGTCGTCTTTTTCATACCGGTGTGTAGGATTTTGGTGTTGTTCCAGTTAGGCATATGTCCGTGTTGTGTTGCGTGTACTACTAGCGAATTAGATGTCCTGTGGTGTCGCATGTCATTCTTGTTTTCGTATAATCTTTTTGTCATAACACAAGCTGACAAGGGTGGTGGAATAGTGATTATGAAGAAAACAGACTATAATGAATAAAGGCAGGAGCTTCTAGATGACGGAAATACGTACAAGAATGTAGAAATAGGTTACCCAAGTAGGAAAGCGGAGGAGTTCAAGAAAGAAGCAAGGAAGATTTTATCCAGCTCAGCTAGAGGAGATAAACTACTATACCTACTCGAAGAAGCCCCAAAAACACCAAGGATGAGAGGGATTCCCAAAGTACACAAACCAGGAATCCCGATGAGACCCATTACCTCAGGAATAGGAAGTGCACCTCATCGACTCGCAAAACATCTAGCGAAACCGCTATCTGCAGCAATAGGCACAATCAGCAGCGCACATTTACACAACTCCACTGATTTAATCAATAGATTGAAACACTTAGATTTAAACAAAAAGAAGATGGCTAGCTATGATGTAAAAGCTTTATTCACAAACGTAGAGATTGAAGGAGCAATGGAAGCAGTAACGAAGGTACTAAATCAAGTAAAAGATAGTGATTTACCGGTTAAAAAAACAGACTTTGTGAAATTAATTTCATTATGTGTAAAATTCAACTGCTTCACTTTTAACAACCATGAATATATACAATTCCGAGGCTTAGCTATGGGATCTCCTCTCAGTGCCATTATGGCAAACCTTTACATGGAGTCACTTGAAGTAGATAAATACATACATATCATGGGAAGAGGAGCATCCTGGTTTCGCTACGTAGACGACGTATTAGTTATAGTACCAGAAAATACCAATTTGGATAACAAACTTCGTAGGCTCAATAGTGTAAATAAGTACATAGAATTCACAGTGGAAAAGGAGATAGACAAGAAACTGCCATTTTTAGACACAATAATTCATCGTATTGACGGAAGTGCCAAATTTTCAGTATATAGGAAACCAACAAACAAAGAAGATTTTATTCATTACTTATCACGACACGACACAAGAACGAAATCTGGCATAATAATTGCCTTTTCCCTTAGAGCATTTAGAATTTGTAGCGAAGACTTTTTACACGGCGAATGTAAACACATTACAGAGACGTTCAACCGCCTAAAATATCCACCGGGCCTCATACAAAAACTGAAAAATAAAGCCAAACAAATATGGAGAAGAAAAAACACAGTCACAGAAGAACAGAGGAAAGAAAAAGATTTTTTAGTGGTTCCTTACTCCTCGAGAGGCGAATTAATTTCCAAATTTCTAGCGAGAATAGTGATGGAAGTCGTACACTCCTCAGGACAGAAAACACGGGATATTTTATCTAGTAAACAACACACGGAAGAGAAAAATGAAAAGAGCGTGGTTTACAAGATTCCATGTGGTGGATGTGATGCAGTTTATTTTGGTGAAACTTCAAGAGGAATAACAAAAAGATTATACGAACACAAGAATGACATGCGACACCACAGGACATCTAATTCGCTAGTAGTACACGCTACACAACACGGACATATGCCTAATTGGAACAACACCAAAATCCTACACACCGGTATGAAAAAGACGACAAGAAAAACTATTGAAGCTGCATATATTAATACTTTTAAATCAACCAATCATAGAGAAGGATTTGTAAATTTGGCACACACAACAGCAAGATTAATCATCGAGGGGGCACAAACGGCGGACTCTTTCCCAAGGCGACCTGTGAGATGACCCGCTTAGTATATAGACAATGTATTCCAATTTGCCTGTACTATTATCTCTCTGAAGAAGACTCTGTCGAAACGTTAGAGAATAAAATACTTCTGCTCCTTCCTGGAATTTACCTATACCACTCTTGCCATACATATATATATATATATATATATATATATATATATATATATATATATATATATACATATATATGCAATAAGAACACTAGGAACGTGTGTTTTATAAATGCAAGGTAACCACTTAAGAAAATAAACAAACGAATCAGAGCACTTTCGTATATTACATCTTAGGTGTGAATTACACTGAAGATGTAATATATGAAAGCGCTCTGATCCGTTTGTTTATTTTTCGTAAGTGGTACCTTGCATATATATATATATATATATATTATATATATATATATATATATATATATAGAATGCATGTATATATATATATATATATATATACATAATACATGTATATATATATATATATATATATATATATATATATATATATATATATATATATGGGAGGTTACTTCCAGATGCAGCGGGTTCGAATCCCGTGCGCTACTGTCAAGGAGATTGCCTGATTGATGTCACTGTTCACTAGCGAATTTCTCATATATATATATATATATATATATATATATATATATATATATACTGTATATATATATACATATATATATACATATATATATATTTGTATATATACAAGCCGCGGGCTTCGCCCTCACCGGCTTCGCTGGGTGCTTGGCTGCGCAAACGGCGGCCTATGGCTGGAGCTTTCCGCACTCTAATCCCTCGTTTTCCCCTTCGGCCTCGGCCTCGGGGCGGAACCCTAGCACGAAGAAGAACACGAAGAAGAACGCGAAGAAGAACGCGAAGAAGAATGCGAAGAAGAACGCGAAGAAGAACGCGAGAAAGAAGAACGGGAAGAAGAACACGAAGTAGAATGCGAAGAAGAACGCGAAGAAGAACGTGAAGAAGAACCCGAAGAAGAACGCGAGGAAGAAGAACGCGAGGAAGAAGAACGCGAGGAAGAAGAACGCGATGAAGAAGAACGCGAAGAAGAAGAAGAACGCGAAGAAGAACACGGAGAAGAATGCGAAGAAGAACGCAAAGAAGAACGCGAAGAAAAAAGCGAAGAAGAACGCGAGGAAGAAGAACGCGAAGAAGAAGAAGAAGAAGAACGCGAAGAAGAAGAACGCGAAGAAGAAGAAGAAGAAGAAGAAGAAGAAGAAGAAGAAGAAGAACGCGAAGAAGAAGAAGAAGAAGAAGAAGAAGAAGAAGAAGAAGAAGAAGAAGAAGAAGAAGAAAAAGAATGCGAAGAAGAAGAGGAAGAAGAAGAAGAAGAAGAAGAAGAAGAAGAAAAAAAAGAAGAAGAAGAGAAGAAGAAGAAGAAGAAGAAGAAGAAGAAGAAGAAGAAGAAGAAGAAGAAGAAGAAGAAGAAGAAGAAGAAGAAGAAGAAGAAGAACGGGAAGAAGAAGAAGAAGAAGAAGAAGAAGAAGAAGAAGAAGAAGAAGAAGAAGAAGAAGAAGAAGAACGCGGAGAAGAAGAAGAAGAAAAACGCGAAGAAGAAGAAGAGGAACGCGAAGAAGAAGAAGAAGAAGAGGAACGCGAAGAAGAAGAAGAGGAACGCGAAGAAGAAGAAGATGAAGAAAAAGAAGAGGAATACCACCTGACCCCGACTTACCCAAGCTCTTTTTCAAGAATATTTTTAGGACAAAGTGTCACCGAAATACAACCTTTCCCCGACTTCCACAGGCTTTTTTAGAAGAATATTCTTATTTAGACTTAAATATATATATATGTATATACACATATATATATATATATATATATATATATATATATATATGTATGTGTGTGTATATATATATATATATGTATATATACATATATATATACATATATATATATATATATATATATATAATGATAATGAAGTTTATAATTGTGCAACGAAAGTCAAGAGAGTAAATGTTGCAGCAAAATACCCATGTTCAGAAAACCAGTGACATTCGTTTGCAAAACCAAGCAATTAAATGCAATGAAATGTATCTTTTATAGCGATCAAAGATCAGCACATAAATCTGGTTGCATATCATATAATCGTTTTGGAATTTGCACATGAACGATTGCACAGTAGAGAGTTTGGAGTCTATACTTTGTATCAAAATCTAGAAACGAATCAAGTTTGATATGATCATCCCCTTCAATAAGCTAATGACGAATAGCGCTGGAAGGAAATGACTTGATAACCTTCCGTTCTCATTTGCTCATAAACTCCACCACGTACGTACACGCACACACACACACACACACACACACACACACACACACACACACACACACACACACACACACACACACACACACACACACACACACACACACACACACACACACACACACACACACACGACTCGGTGGCGTAGTTGGTAGAGCGCTGAATTGCCACCATAGTGGCCCGCAGTTCTTGGTTCGAATCCTGCCCAGGGCCGAAATTATTTCGGTACCGCTGCGCTTCGGGTCGTTACTCTGACTCTCATGGG
>NC_134793.1:50954503-50982003 GCF_046742065.1 Oratosquilla oratoria
CTTATTTCCCACTTTTCTCCGTTATCTTTAACCATCTCCAACCCCTGACCCACTACCTTTGCATTCACTTCTCGCACCACCCCATCCATCTAAAGGTTGAACAGCCAGGGCGACATAACACATCCCTGACGAAGTCCCACCTTTACCTCAAACCATCCACTCTCTCCATTCCTAACCTAACACAAGCTCTACTACTCTCGTAAAAACTCTTGACTCCTCTTAACAGCTTTCCTCCTATCCCATACATCTGCAGTACCTCCCACAGTGCCTTCCTGTCTACCCTGTCGTAAGCCTTTTCCAGATCCATAAAAGCCCAAAAAACATCATTATCTTTTCCTATATCTTTCTCACATATCTGTCTTACCACAAAAATCTGATCTACACAACCCCTACCTGTCCTAAAACCACACTGTTCCTCACCAATTACTCCCTCTGTTCCTCTCCTAATCCTCTCAATCAAGACCCTCCCTTAAGCCCTCCCAACTACACTTAACAAGCTGATCCCTCTCAAACTACTACACTCACATTTGTCCCCCTTTCCCTTGTAAAGCAAAACTATACAAGCACTCCTCCAGTCCTCCGGCACTCTACCCTCTCTTAAACAAACATAGAATAACCTCACCAACCAGTCCACCATAACTGTACCTCCTTTCTTCAGACACTCTGCATGGTATCCATCCATCCCAGGTGCCTTACCTGCTTTCACCATCTTAACAGCTGCTTTCACTTCATCTTTCCCTATTTGTCCTCCATCTTCCTCACTCATCATTCTCATTTTCTTAGCGCTTCCCACTACAACTACCTTTCCCTTCCTATCTTCCTTTACATTTAGCAACTCCCTAAAATACTCTCTGCCTTTTCTTCTATTATCATCTCTCCATCTGCACCTTTACCTTTTCTCTACAGTACTTGATTCGCCTCATCTTCTTTTATTTTTTTCCAAAACATTTTTATTACTTTCAAATTTTTCTGTCATACTCTTACCCCATTTCACATCTGCTCTCCTCTTTGCTTCCCTCATATTATGTTTAAATTTCCTTCTCTTTACTTTGTATCTCTCATACGATTCCCCCGTCCTATTTTGTAGCCAATCTATGAATGCCTACTTCTTCTCTTCTACACCCTTCTTTGCTTCCTCATTCCACCACTCACTATCTTTCCTTCTATTTCCTTCCACCCTCCTTGTTTACAAAGGATTACAAAGGTGGAGCATGCCGACAGGAGACCTTTTGGTCCATAACTAGGTCGGAAGCGAAAGAGAATATAATAATGATATAAAATAAAATAAAATAAAAATCATAATAATATAAATTAAAATAAATAAGTAAAAATTATAATATCAATAATAATGAATAAA
Source organism: Oratosquilla oratoria (assembly GCF_046742065.1). Lineage (NCBI taxonomy): Eukaryota > Metazoa > Arthropoda > Malacostraca > Stomatopoda > Squillidae > Oratosquilla > Oratosquilla oratoria. The sequence continues at coordinate 50,955,861 of NC_134793.1, forward strand.
ATAAAAATCATAATGATTTAAATAATATTAAATAAAATGAAAATTATAATGATATAGATAATAATAAATAGAATAAATAAATAAATAAATTTGTAAACACAAAACAATTTCATCCAATAGAAGAATAAACTGAAAACAAGAAACGGAGTCTGGATCAGTCAAGACTCCATTTTAACGCCATTTAGCCAAATTAAATCGTCTTGTGAGAAACTATAAAAAATAAAACAAATAAGACCGATAAAAGGAGTAATATTTAATGTCTATATCTCGGGACGTAAATGAGAATGGTATGTGTGAAGATTTGGTCAACCACACTTTTAACAATCCGTCCCTAGCTATCTAAACAACTGCTCTAACAAATTTATATAAAAGGATGAAGTGATGTTTTCATAGTGTACCTCATCCCCAAGTACACAAGACCAGTAAAATCAATTGAAGAAACATGTATATACATATACACATGCATATGCATATACATTTGCATTTGCATTGACAAATCTATATACATTCTTACTTTGTGGTTAGGGAAGAATGTTGTTGTTCCACACACCATCTTTGCACACCTAATGACTCCCTCCTTGAACCATCCCCATTCCTCCTCCACTCCTAGTTCTACTCTATCCTTTACTCCCTCACACTCCTCTCTCAGCTTCTTCTTATACTCATTCTCCTTTTTTCCTCATTTAAGCACTTCACTCTGAGTAGCTCCCTACCTTCTGCCATTTTCCTGCTTCTCCACCTATTCACCACTCTCAATTTACCTTCCACCAAAATATTATCTGATATTCCCCCACTCTCTCCCCTTAAAACATGTACATCCTTAACTCTCCCTACCATACTCCTGGTCAGCACTATATAGTCCATTAACGCTCTGTCTGCCACCCTCCATCCACCACCCTCTCCCATGTGTACATATGCTTGACTTTCTTCCTAAGCACTGTATTTGCTATCATCAACTCTCTTTCAAGACCCATCTCCACCATCAATTCTCCACTACGATTTTTACCTGGAACTCCATACTTCCATACTACGTCTATTGGTTCGTTTCCTACCCTAGCATTAACGTCTCCCAATACAACTACATTGACATTTCTCCCTAATTCCTCTATGCACTCATTTATATCTACCCAAAAAGCCTCCCTTTCCTCTACGCTCTTCTCACTACCAGGCCCATACGCACTTACAAAAACCCACATCTCCCTTCCCACCTTCACCTTCATCCACATCAACCTTGATAAAACCTCCTCCCACTCTACCACACGCTTACTTATCTCTTCACTTACTAGTATAGCCACCCCTTCTCTCCCTCGTCCACTCTTCACTTCTGAGTACCTCCCAGCTACACTCCCAAATTCACACTCGCCCTTCCCTTTCATTTTAGTTTCACTCAAAGTCAGCAGATCAATCTATGTTCTCACAAACATACTGCCTATCACTTCCCTTTTACTCTCATCTGTACCACATCCACGCACATTAAAAGACCCTAACCTTAGGGTACTGGTTGGAAAACTCCCAGACCCTCTTATGCCTTTATTTTTTTTAGGAAGGTCCCCGTTTGGGGCTACAGGTAGCAGGACTCCTAATGCCATTCCCCGTCCCGGTTTTTGTCGCCTCTTACGACTCAAGTGGAAAGACTTGGTGGTAGCATTCTCTTTCCCCACCACAGGGTAGGCGAAAAAAAAAATATTCAGAGAAATGGTACAGGACAGTAACAAGGGTTGGGGGACAGCATAACAGAGGGACATTCGTAGTATAAAAGTGTCATCATTTCTCTATGAACAGAGTTTTCCTCTATCACAGACAAAATGATGTGTGGCTCTGGTCTGTAGGGGCGCCCCATATAGGCCCTAAAGTATCAACTGCATGCTACTCTGCCACAATAACATGCAGCTAATACCCCAGACTGGGTATGTATGTATGTATGTATGTTTGTATATATGTATGTATGTATGTATGTATGTATGTATGTATGTATGTATGTACGTATGTATGTATGTATGTATGTATGTATGTATGTATGTATGTATGTATGTATGTACGTATGTATGTATGTATGTATGTATGTATGTATGTATGTATGTATGTATGTATGTATGTATGTATGTATGTATGTATGTATGTACGTATGTATGTATGTATGTATGTATGTATGTATGTATGTATGTATGTATGTATGTATGTATGTATGTATGTATGTATGTATGTATGTATGTATTCATGTATGTATGTATGTATGTATGTATGCATGTATGTATGTATGTATGTATGTATGTATGTATGTATGTATGTATGTATGTATGTATGTATGTATGTATGTATGTATGTATGTATGTATGAATTTATGAACAAATCTTAAAAATCGTATCTCATACTCCACGATGGAACCATATTATGCAAATATGTTAGAAGCGCGTCTACATACACTCCAGGGATGGATTTTGATATCAGTGTAGATGTACTTAGAGCAACATTTCTCCATTTTGCCTGAGACTTCCTTTTGTTTATGCCATGAGCCTCTGCTGAACGAACTCTACTCCTAATCCTTCTACTGCTCCTTTTCTTTCTCCTACTTGAGTTTTGATATTTGTTTAACTTAAGAAATCGACACACTAGATATTTCTCGTTAGCATGCTACTTACTTATGCTATTTCGTTTACGTTGATACGACGTGGGTTACGGTATTTTGTTTGTCAAATTCCCAATTTTCAGATTACTCTTGTGTCATAGAATGAGAAACTGGATGACGAACTAAAATAGGTTAAACTTATACAAATGTTGACATTATTAAGATATTCTTACGGAAGTCTAGAATATTGTAACCGAAATAGTTTTTACTCAAACGAAGTAGGAAAAGCAGATAGCATGATGGCCTGGTGTGCCGTCATCTTTACTCTCTCTGGCTCAGACATTACAATCAACTGAATGGACCCTTCGGGTGGGACTATTTTATTCAGCTGCGTGTATCCAATCCAACAGCGAAGGCGTTGATGACTGCAACCGCCTAATGTTCTTCTTACTCTGGTCGTCTGGCCTCATTCATCATCACAGTCTGTGTCCCAAATATTCACTTTGATATTGTGTGTGTGTGTGTGTGTGTGTGTGTGTGTGTGTGTGTGTGTGTGTGTGTGTGTGTGTGTGTGTGTGTGTGTGTGTGTGTGTGTGTGTGTGTGTGTGTGTGTGTGTGTGTGTGTGTGTGTGTGTGCGAGTGTGCGAACTAGCGGGCGTGTGTATGTGTAGGTGCAAGCCCGCGCACATGTGCATGTGTGTGTGAGCAAGCACGCGCGTGTGTGTGCGTGTTTGTGTGGGCGTGTGTGCGTGTGTGCGTGTGCGTGTGTGCGCGCATGTGTGTGTTTAAACGTTCTTGTTTTCCCCAAACGTTTCATCCATCACAATTCCACAAACGTTTGTATCTGTGTTCAACTTCCGAGCCATCTGGAAACACATCATTCAAGGCTTCCTTCCTTCCTGTCTTCCTGCTGTCTCCATCTTCTTCTTTGCCTTCTTTCTCTTCCTCTCTCATCTTTCTATTTTTTCTCTCCATTTTCTTCTCCCTCCTCTTCTTCTTTCTTCTTCCACTCCTTTCTTTTCTTCTTCTTCTTCTTCTTCTTCTTCTTCTTCTTCTTCTTCTTCTTCTTCTTCTTCTTCTTCTTCTTCTTCTTCTTCTTCTTCTTCTTCTTCTTCTTCTTCTTCTTCTTCTTCTTCTTCTTCTTCTTCTTCTTCTTCTTCTTCTTCTTCTTCTTCTTCTTCTTCTTCTTCTTCTTCTTCTGTGTGTGTGTGTGTGTGTGTGTGTGTGTGTGTGTGTGTGTGTGTGTGTGTGTGTGTGTGTGTGTGTGTGTGTGTGTGTGTGTGTGTATGTGTGTGTGTGTGTGTGTGTGTGTGTGTGTGTGTGTGTGTGTGTGTGTGTGTGTGTGTGTGTGTGTGTGTGTGTGTGTGTGTGTGTGTGTGTGTGTGTGTGTGTGTGTGTGTGTGTGTGTGTGTGTGTGTGTGTGTGTGTGTGTGTGTGTGTGTGTGCGCGTGTGTGTGTGTGGTGTGTGGTGTGTGTGTGTGTGTGTGTGTGTGTGTGTGTGTGTGTGTGTGTGTGTGTGTGTGTGTGTGTGTGTGTGTGTGTGTGTGTGTGTGTGTGTGTGTGTGTGTGTGTGTGTGTGTGTGTGTGTGTGTGTGTGTGTGTGTGTGTGTGTGTGTGTGTGTGTGTGTGTGTGTCTATATTCTCATATAGACATATAATCTATTAATGTGTCCTAAAATACAGTTTCAGGAATCACGTCACGCCATCTTCTTTTGACCCGTGACCCAATGAAGACCGTTACGTGACCAAAAGATTTTGGCAGAAAGTGAATTACTATCTCCTAAAGCCGACGCTGAAGGTGTCATTGGAATTGGAATGGGGTGAGAACGAAGCTCCTGGCGCCAGAAGTCAGAATGATTGCGGCAGGTGCTGCGTCAGGTCCCAAGGACAAATGCCAAACTACAGGACAACACCATCTCAGGACGCTCGAGGTGTGTGTGTGTGTATGTGCAAGTGTTTTCCTAGTTATAACATACACGAAAGGAACGATGTATCATACCTTGCTCCTAATTCATGTATGGTTCCAATTTCTTTTTGTACTTGTTTCCAGGTGCTACTGTGGGTGAGTGCTCTTCGGATGTAGACCCCGATGGTAGAATCCTTACCTCTCTGAGAACACTCCCATAAACCACTGAGGCAGCCCATGGATTGGTTTACACTTGTTTTGAAAGAATCTAAAGTTTGTTTCTTGAGTAGGTCGAGGTTGTTATAAAAATGTCATCGATGTATCAACAGTAAATAGTTGTTGTTTTTTCTGTTCTGCTGAATACTTCTATTCAGGTTATATCCAAAGAGCATTCACCCACTGTAGCACCTGGAAACGAGTACACAATGAAATTGGGCGCTCCACCCAAGTACTAATAAACAAAGACATCAACTATCAGACCAATAAAATAATGGACTGCTGCTACAACGGTAATAACAATAACCAAGAAAAGAAGAAAATTAATGTCTACTATAAATCCACAATTACATCGGCCTACAAAGAAGACCACATAATGAAACAAATTATTAAGAAAAACATCAAACCAGTCAACCTAGAGAAAATACTAAGGTTAATGATTTATTATAATAACAAGAAAACAACCTCCTGCTTAGAACAGCCCACGTCAATAGAGAAAGGAACTTCTGGCATCACATGTCATCTATAGGTTCAATTTTACCAAAGGGAACTGTGAAGCCCTCTCCTCCACCTATATTGGCATGAAGAACATAAGGTTATCCCGTTGTTTTTCATATCATCTTACATCATAATCCCTAAAAACCGTACAAGTAAATGTATACATAGGCCTGGCAAGGAACATGCTAGAAGAAAACAGAGATTTTGGATATATGTACAGACGATAGACGTCTCCCAATCTTAGAGGCATTTTATATCAAATAATTGAACCCAAACCTAAACATTGAAGAAGAGGACCTCAAAGCTCTCCCAAACATGCCACAAACCACCTAAAGACTAGGCATATAACAAACCTACACAAACCGAAATATGGGACAAAACACCTCAAACCTAGGTATGGAACAAAACGCAAAAAACCCAAGCTATATACAGTGTATCACAAATCAAAGCCGGGGGCTCTTCCAAACATACAACAACTCGTCACTACCCTACCTACAATTCCTTTCCCACTTACCCGGTAGGCTCTCCCATTTAACCGGTAACCCCTCCTAGTGGACTTGTAACCTCTCCCAGTTATCCGGTCCCCTCTTCCAAGGAATCATAGTAAAAGAATATCTTAAGCTACTGAAATCGTGAAGGAATAAGAATGGATAACTGCAGTGATGTCATTAACCTCCTATCAAAGAAGAATGATTCCATAGTAAGGCATATGGAAAATACTCATAAAAGAGGAATATATATATATATATATATGTATATATATATATATATATATATATATATGTATGTATGTGTATATATGTTTATATATATATATATATATATATATATATATATACATATATACTCTATTCAGGTATGACAATGAGCCTTGATTCGAATCCGAGGACGACAGTCGGAATTATTTGATTGACTACACCGTCACTGGTGATTTTATTCAGTTATGACAACGAAGATAAGTCCACAAAGGAAATCTACTAGCTTAACCATGAAGCTACGAGTGTTGTTAATTCTTCGTAAGATATAAGTACGGACGGCAGTTAGCAGTCGACTTAATTCCTCGGGAGTAGATTCATTCCCAGGTTGAAGAACTTTAGACAACCGATAGTCTAGTGGTAAAAGCGTCGGCTTTGCAATCTCGCTAGCCTTGGATCGACTCCGGGGACGACAGTCGGAATTATTTGATTGACTACACCGTCACTGGTGATTCTATTCAGGTATGACAACGACGATAAATCCACAAAGTAAACGTTCTAGCTTAACCACGAAGCTACGACTGTTGTTAATCCTTCGTAAAATAAAAGTACGGACGGCTGTTAGTATTCGACTTAATTCCTCGAGAGTAGATTCACTCCCAGGTTGAAGAACTTTAGACAACCGATAGCTTAGTGGTAAAAGCGTTTGCTTCGTAATCTCGCGAGCCTTGGTTCGAATATGGGGACGACAGTCGGAATTATTTGATTGACTACACCGTCACTGGTTATTCTATTCATATATATATATATATATATATATATATATATATATATATATATATATATATACATGTATATATATATATATGCATATATATATATACACATATATATATGTATATATATATATATATGTATATATATGTATATGCATATATATATATATATATATATATATATATATATATATATATATATATATGAGGATATCAGAATTGTGTGCAGAACTCGGATACCACTTTATCCTTGGTATCTCTTTTCCAAGCGTCATGACCTTTATGCTTCTGATGAGATCCACTTTACTCGTAGAGGCAAATATGTTCTTATAAATCTCATTGTGGAAGTTTGTAAGGAATTAGTTCTTCTTTGGGGTAGAAACCCACAGGTAAGGGGAAATAGAATGTACTGGGGATATAAGAGCAATATGTCAGTGAAGGACAAAATATCATTTTAGGATATAATGTCGATGGAGGACAAAATATAATTTTAGGATATAATGTCAGTAGAGGTCAAAATATTACATTAGGATGTAATGTCAATTAAGAACAAAATATCACGATCGTATGTAATGACAGTGGAAGGCAAAATATCACTATAGTGATGCCGGACAGAATGCCAATGAACGAGAAGTGGCCGACGTGGGACGCAGTGACGGAAGGGTGCAAGGGATACATGAAAGATCGAATCACCGTGAGGGACCACATGTCCGTGATGGGACAAATGTCCATTAGGCACTGAGTATCAATATAGGAACAAATATTAATATAGAGCAATGTGTCAATAAAGAACAAAATTTTTAATGAAAGGTAGGATACTAAAACTTAAAACGAGTCAAAAAGAAATATTCACGAGCTCTTTAAAAACATTTACTTTAATGCTCGTAGTATTAGGAACAAATTTCAAGAAATCCAGGCGTATGTCAAAACAAAAATCTTGATATAATAGGAATAACTGAGACATGGTTAAATTATGGAGGGTTTGAAGATGAATATGATATTACGGGGTTTAAACACTGTTATCTGGATAGAAACCACAAGAAAGGTGAGGGCGTTCTGTTGCACGTTAAAAGCAATGTCCATGCCTGTGTTTTAGAAAAATGAAACTGGATTTATATGATAGTTTGTGGGTAGAAATAACCCAAACAAATAGACAAAAATTTAATGTAGGTGTGATATATAGGCCAAAGGCATTATCATTAGCAGATGACAAAATGTTATTTAAAAAACTCTCTAGTTTCTGCAACCGGGACTAATTGATAATGATTGATTTCACCTTTACTGACGTTGATTGGATGATCCTTGAACATAGCCATATAACTAGTCGCTTTATATATTTTCTCGTTGCCAATTACTTAATTCATCATGTAGAAGAGCCCCAAAAACATGAAAATTTACTCGATCTATTGATCACTAGCCGCGAAAGCATGATAACCGATGTAAAAGTAGGTGAAACTATTGCAAGTAGTGATTACAACTTAGATTCAAACTGCTAAAAAATATAATAGATACTTGTGTAACTAAAATACCAGATTTCAGTAAAGCACAGTTCGAAGGACACGCAGTACACCTCGAGTGGCCTAAGGAAGAATGGATATGGCTTATTTAAAGTAAGCTAGTAGGAACCGCCGCCAAGGTCTTTAACAGTCTTGAGGATTATACCTCTTATAACAGAGGCAAAACCAGTATCCTTAATGCCTATTAAGTTACCCCAGAATCCTATGGGCAAAAATGTTGAAACTTGTTAAAAACTTCAACTTCAATTTATCTAGAATTTACTGCTGAAAAGCTAAAGCTCTTCAAGCAATGGCTCTCCTCTCGTAAAATTGATACATATGATCAATTGGTAAACTTGATGGTCATTGAGGAGTTCAAACGAAGAATTCTATTCCAAGTAATGATGTATATCGCTGACAAGGATGTACTAGACTTGAATGGGGCTGCCCTGTTGGCCGATCAATTTACGGTGGTGCACAGGTTGGGATCAAAACGCAAGCGTCCATGTGTAAAGTCATCAGCAGATTCCCTCGCGTCTCAGGATGATAAGCGGTTTAGTTATAAGTTCTCTTATACCCCTCCTTCCTCTGATACCTGTAACTACTGTAGGAAACCTGGTCACCATATTTCTCGATGTCCATCTCCAGGTTGTAGAACATCCTCATTCACTAACCAGCAAAAGGAATTATATAAACGTCAAAATAAATCCCCTCAAGGAAAAGTCTATCTAACTCACAAAAACCCCCAAGACCCATGTATCATGTTGTAAAGGCTATTTCTCAATCCCAGAAAGATCCTTTCCAAGATTTCAAATCTCAAGGTGAAATCGCCTTCTCACGAAACGGTCCTTTCCTCCCCATTACTATTCTTAGAGGTACTGGTGCCGCTCAGTGCATTATCATAAAATCTGCTCTACCCAAGATTGGGACCAGAATAACTGGATCCAATTAATCAAAAGTGATCTGTCTTCGGTTTAATCTACAGAACTGATCAATGTATTCCTCAAGGAAGTGGAGATCGGTATCTGGCACAAACCCCTTCCTATCCCAGGTGTTGATCTCATCCTTGGTAACGATCTCGTTGGCTCCCTAGTAGTCCCTCCGCCCGAAATAGTAAATCCTCCCTGTGACCTCAACCCTACTCTGGTAGAAGACCACTTGCATCCTGAAATTTTTCTTCTCTGTGCGGTCACCCGCTCACAAAATCGTCCTGTAGACCCCCCACTGCCCAGTACATTTGGTCTTCCTAACCAAATCATATCCTCTGAAAACCTACCCAGAGCTCAATTCAAGAATACCACCCTCCAAAACTTCCATAGAGTAGCGGCCACTTCCTGAGAAGAAGTTGACCACTTCTCTGGATTCTACTACCAAAAGGGAATCCTTATTAGAATGACCAAACCCCCTTCCCGTTCTAATCTCGACACTTGGGCCGAACAATACCAAATTACCATCCCTCGTTCTATCCAACCCAGTATTATCCAGATTACTCATGATGGTTCTGGAGGATATCTAGCAGCGAAAAAAAATACACGGGAGCGACGAGCGACTTCGCTCGGGAAAGTTCCAATGTCGCTCGCGCAAATCCAATAGCGGGAGCGATCCCCCTAAAAAAAATTGCTCCCGCGGCAAGATTAAACTTTTTTCATGCATTATCCATCATTTGGCAATCCCTGAATCCCATCAACATTGGTAAAAGGATCAGAGCAAACTCAACTTACTCGTGATCAATCATTGCATTATCAATCGATATCATAAACGCAACACATCAATTAACTTTATTTTTTTATGTACGTACGTATTTGTACGCGGTATAGCTGCTAGAGTTCAATGGCTTACCAAGCCTAGCTTCGTATCAGCTGCATGCACGCGTATACTAGTACATGTTGACTAGACTCTACACGACTATCGTGCTACATAATGTCGCTAGTTGCGAATTGCATGGTACCTGTATGCAGGGAAGTTCATTGGTTGCATGCAGCTAGCTGCCCAATAAACGCGCTGACTACATGTACAATGCACCATACCCAATACCACATCACCGCATGCATACGTACACTGTACATATGCAAACTCGCCGAGGCCTAGGAGGGAAACTGGGAAATCCCATTTATAACTTCGTTCGCGTATTTATGAGAAAACAAAATAGAATCAAATGTTTGGTTAGTAATTGAAAATAAATGATTTTAAGTACAAATATGAACATTTGATAATTATATATACATGGCTCTGGAAGTATCAAAATTAGCTCTGGTGATACAAAAAATGGCTCTGGTGAAATAAAAAATAAATAAATAAAAATGGCTCTGGAAAAATAAAAAGTATTTTTTTTCCCTGACATCTAGGTATTTGCAAGACCTACGATCAAATCAATGAGTACTTTTTCTAGTCCGGTCTAAAGAAGACCGTCACTGATTACGTTAGGACTTGCCATAGTTGCCAGATGGTGGGAAAACCTAACCAGAAAATCCCACCAGCTCCTCTGAATCCCATCCCCGTCTCTGGTAAACCATTTGAAAAAGTCACCATCGATTGTGTGGGGCCACGCCCCAAGAAAAAGAAAGGAAACCAATAAATCCTCATTGTAATTTGTCCGGTAATTAGGTATCCTGAAGCTTTTCCTTTGAAGAAAGTTAATGTTCGAGTCATAGCAAACACCCTGTTAAAAAATTTCACTCAAGTGGGTCTACCCAAAGAGATCCAATCTGACAGAGGAACAAACTTCACCAACGACATTTTTACCAGTGTACTAGAAGAATTAGGTATTACCCAAACCTCTATCCACCGTTTATCATCCTGAAACCAAGGGCGCCCTTGAACGAGTTCCATCAGACACTCAAGGCCATGATTCGAAAATTTTGCTTAAATTCACCTTCTGATTGGGATGAAGGACTACCCCTCATGTTATTTGCCGTAAGGGAAACCGTACAGTCCTCGTTAGTGTTTTCTCCCTTCGAACTGCTGTACGATCGCCAAATAAGAGGACCCCTTAAGATCCTTAAGGAACAGTGGTATCAAGAGGCCCCTCAACATCCCAAACAGACGGTGAACCATTATATTGATAATTCAAAACACGGACTGAAAGTAGTACGAAACATTGCCTTAGAGAACTTAGCCGCGTCTCAAGCCAAAATGAAAATCCATTTTGACCAGAAGACCAAGGTTTGAACCTTTAAATCCGGTGATTAGGTACTCCTATATCTGCCCATATCTGGAGCTCCCCTCACCCACAAGTTTCAAGGTCCCTATATAGTTTCTCACCGCCTTAATAAAATCACCTACGTTGTTCTTGCTCCTGACAGGCGAAAAGACTCCAAACTTGTTCATGTAAATCTGATGAAAGAATACCTAGGGAGACAACTTGCTGATGACTCCCCGAGACCTATCCATTGTAACCAAAGCACAGAATGGGAATCCATTCTCCCAGTACAAAATAATTATCATACCATTCTCCAGCTTAACTCCTCCCTCCTCTCTAACCCATCCTGATTCCTTGCCCACATAAACCATAAACAACAAGAGGATCTAACCCTTCTATTCCAAAAACACCCTACCGTCTTCGCAGACCTCCCAGAGTTATGTAGTACGGTTGAACACGACATATAACTTCTTCCTAACACTTCTCCTATTCACCAGGCCCCTTATCGTCTCAACCCTCATAAACTCAAAATGATGAAGTCTGAGGTAGACTACCTGGTGGAACGTCTGGCAGAACCAAGCTCCTCTCCCTGGTCATCCCCTGCTCTGCTGGTCCCCAAAGAAGATGGAAGTTGGAGACTCTGCGTGGACTACCGTAGATTGAACTCCGCTACAGTGAAGGACCGTTACCCCTTACCCCGTATCGACACTCCAGTCGACCGGGTAGGGAAGTCCCGTTCCATCTCCAAGATAGATCTATTCAAGGGGTACCACCAGATTAAACTGACTCCTAAAGCCCAAACCCTCTCCTCCTTCGTAACCCCTCTTAGCTTGTATAAATACTTGGTCCTCCCTTTTGGCTTGTGTAACGCTCCCGCCACCTCTCAGAGGGCCAGCAATCATTCCATCTCTGGGTTAGACAACACTTTTACCTATCTTGACGATCTTCTTATTTTGGCAGATTCGTGGGAAGACCATCTCCCCAGACTAAACTCCCTTCTAGATCGCCTCTTTATCGCAGGATTCCTGGTAAACTTGTCCAAATCCTCCAAATCCTCCGAAGGTTCTTGGGAATGGGAGGGTTCTACCGTCTCTATTGCCGCAACTTTTTGGCATTAGCGGCCCCCTCACAGCCCTGACCAGATCTAAAGAGAAGTTTGTCTGGTCCGCCTGCCAAGACTCCTTTGAAGCCCTCCAACGTTTCCTGAGCACCAATCCCGTACTTAGGACTCCCGACTACTCACGCCCCTTCGTCCTTCAATAGACGCCTCCGGAGAGGGGATAGGAGGTGTCCTTCTCCAAGACAACGACTACTCCCCCACTCTCCACCCGGTTAGCTACTACTCGGCTAAATTACTGACCTATCAATGTTCCTACTCCACGGTGGAAAAAGAAGTCTTGGCCCTCGTCTCTGCCTTTAAGCACTTCGAGTATTATTGAAGCTATCCTGGAGACCAGACCCTTGTCTACAGTGACCATAATCCTCTCATCTTTATTGAAAAGACCAGACTCACAAACCAACGCATTCTTCAATGGGCTCTCCAGCTCCAAGCTTTTAACTTCCGGATGAGTCACATCAAGGGTGAAAACAGCATCCTGGCAGACACTCTCTCCAGAGGAGCAGACGCCCAAACAGCTCCCAGTGACTAAAGAACCTCTAGCCCAGCTCCACCCCTTTACGCTGGGATTCTGTAAGGGGTGGGGGGTGTTATAGTCACTGTTCACCATCGACATTTTCTTCTATCAACATCCCGAACCACAACTATTTAACGGCTCTCAAAAATGACCCATCTATCCCCCTCCCTCATCCAAGCAAACAAGTTGCTACTAGCTTAAATGGGTTGTTGCTTCGATCTTGTTTCAAACTGGACTCGAAGCTGACCAGACCACGTCATATCTCCGCCCACTTCGACCCACTACTTAGGGGCGGTCACCCCCATCGGAACCCAGACTCGCTCTCCGAGACTCGCTCCCCGAGACTCCCTACGATATCCAAGAACCGTGGCTTCAAAGGTCTCTATATGCTCCGTTCCAGCCTGTTTCACCAGCCGTCCGACCACCGACCTTCTCTGCCAGGACAAGCCTCATTCTGGCTACAACTAATAAGTAACCCCCCCTTCCCATACTCTTGTACCTGGTAGAAGTGGAATCCCCCCTTTTTTATTTTTATTTTGCTATGTTTTTACTGTTTTTATTACTTTGTTCCAGTGAATCTATGTACCTATATTTACCTGTATCGGTGATGGTGAATATTGAATATTCTTATGGTATTAGACTTCCCGACTTGTCTTTACGTGTGTACATTTAATCCAAGAGCCATTGCTAACATACTTTATTGTTACGGCTGCTTCATGCCCTCGTAAACTATTAGTTTTCACCCCATATAGACCTGGCCACTACTCCCGAGTCTGGAGTACTTAGGCACATCAGCAAGCCCGTAATAATATATATGTATATATATATACATATATATATATATATGTATATATATGTATATGTATATATATATGTGTGTGTATGTATATATATATACATATATATATATATATGTATATATGTATGTATGTATATATATATATATAAAAGTAATCATGAAATATCTTAAGGAATAAATAAAACCAAGTGACAGAACAGAACAAGTCAAACATCTGAAAAAAAAATTAAACCGCTCCATGTCTAACAAAAAAAAAAAAAAAATGTCTGTGGCCAATTGTGCAAATCAAAGATACTGATTGGAGACTTAGTTACGAGGAACCAAATGTAAAGAAAAAAATATATATATATATATATATATATATATATATATATATATATATATATATATATATATATGTCAAATCACAAAGAAGGAAACAATATAGCTTCAGATGAAACAAAGAAAACAAAGAAAAAATAAATGTGAAACAAGATAAGATATCAGATTGAGTGAGACACAGAATAGAAAAAAAAATGTGCGCGTCAGAAACAGAAGAAGAAAGCGAAGAAATGGGGCAAACGTGTAACTAGGAAAAATGATGGAGAAGCAAAAATGATGGAAAACAAAATACAAAAATGTGAAGAATAGAAAAAAAAAGAAATGCAAAACAAAACATATACAGGAACAAGAGAACATAAAACAAGAGAGAAAAGAATTGTAGAGAGCAATAATAAAGGTAAAGGATAAAAACATAATAAAGTTCATAAACACAAGACAAAAAGAAGAGGAAAAAAGGAATATACTTCGAGAAACTAGAAAAAGATGGAGATGGAAGAGGAGATGGAAGAGAAAGATGGAAGGAGGAATTTGAGGAGGAGAGACAAAGAGATGTAGGAGGAAGAAGAGTAAGGAGTATGAAAAAGAAAGGGAGGAAGAGAGATGGTAAAGAATAGGAGGAGTAGAAAAATATGGAAAGTGATGGATAATCGGATTTGGAGTAGGAGTAAGTAAAAAGAGAACAGGTGAAAGAGGAAAATTGGAAAAGGGAATAGGTGGAGGAGAATGAAAGGTGGGAGAAGACAGTAGGAGGAAGACAAAGAAGAGGTAGAGCAGCAGTAAGAAAATCAGGAGAATGAGGGAGAGGAGGATAAGGATGAGGGAGACAAAGAGGAGAAGGCAGAGGAAGAAGAAGAGGAAGAGGAGAAGAAAGAGGAAAAAGAAAAGGAAGAGAAAGAGGAAGAGGAAGAAGATGAAAAGTAAAAGGAAAAGAAGAGGAAGAAGAAGAGGAAGCGGAAAAGAAAGTGGAAGAGGAAAAGGAAGAGTAAGAGGAAGAGGAAGAGGAAGCCAAATAGAAAGAGGAAGAGGAAAAGGAAGGGGAAGAGGAAGAAAAAGAGGAAGATGAAGAAGTCTAGGAGGATGTAAAGAGGAAACAAAAGGAAGAACTCCAGCTGGTCACGTGGTACACGAGAGCCAAAGGCTTGGGGATCCCCGTTACACCGTGATGAGGATGATCTCTAATTGGCCATTAGTTTCAACACACCGAAAGCAGCCCAAGACCCACGGAAGAGGAAGTGGAGTGGAGAAGGGTGGCTGGAGACCTGCTGGGTGGAGAAAGAAAGGAAAAAAACGGAGGGACTACTGATGGCCATTATGTTTGAGGATAATGGGGTATTGAGGGGTCAGACATTGACCATTATGTGGACGAGTCTACGTCAATGTACCATGTATATATATATATATATATATATATATATATATATATACATATACATATATAAATATATATATATATATATATAAATATATATATATATATATATATATATATATTCTCGTACATATAAAAATAAGTGGGGTAGGAAACACTGGAGCCTTGGTCTGAGTTTATTACTGACTAATTTCCTTTGAAAAAGCATACCTGCGAAACTAGTCAGGGATAAACTCAGACCAAGACTCCTGTATTTCCTACTCTGCTTACATCAACCTGCCAGAAGGTATCAGCATATATATATATATATATATATATATATATATATATATATATATATATATATATATATATATATATATATATATATATATATGGGGGTGATTGGGTGCACGCATTTTAGGCTAAGCTATTTTTAACCTTCCTATAGCTTCTCCTCCTAATTGCTTGCATGGTACCTTCCCGTGGCCCCCTTGTTTATTACAGAATGCATGTAAGCGACCGAGTGTCAGACAGACGGTATAATCAGACCCACCTGCTGCCTTTTAGGGTATGCCTCTTTAGGTAAAGGCTAGGAGAAGGAAACTCCGAAATAAAACCATGCCAGTCGGTCTGGCTGCAAAGCGAGATCTGGTGGACTAGATTATCGGCAGACCGATGCAACTCTACACCACAGTCTTGCACGTCACATCTGTGTGCCACAGGAGGAAGGTGTGGAGCCAGAGTGTGTAGGCATCACTCTGGCAAAATGTTGTCCACTCTAAACAAAGTCACGCCAACGGCCTTTTCAGTCTAACTACTGTCTTTCTAACACCCTCCTTATTTCCTTTCTCTTCCTTTCCTCCTAACCCTACCTAGAAAGTCCGGTGGCAATGGGACAAGGGTGGTGGGAGTAGGCATGGTGTAGCTGGAAGCTCTTAGCCCGGACCTGCACACTAGCGGCAGGCGTGTGCTGACCACTTCTCCTGTGACTGTGACCACACAGGAACTCGGTCCTGCGCGTGTGACTGAGCAGGCCTATTCAGGATTACCGCTGCTCACACCAACTGGGGAAGGCCCTATAAAATGTGGGCTAAACATCGGTGGTCACACCATCCCAGTCATTGGGCAGCTGCACCCAATGACGCACCATATATGCAGCCGTTAAAGAAGGGATGATTATAGTAAATCATACCTCAAAGTAGGTCCATGGAATGTGCGCACCCTTATGGATACCAGAGACACAGACCGCCCTGAAAGACGAACAGCCTTAGTCTCAAGAGAACTCGCCAGATTCAACGTTGATGTGGCTGCTCTCAGCTAGACTAGAATACCTGGCGAAAGGCAAATAACAGAAGTTGGGTCAGGGTATACGTTCTTTTGGAAAGGGAAAAATCCGGAAGACCACCACTCCCACGGTGTTGGCTTTGCATTTAAGACCCAATTAGTAAAAACCCATAACCTGACACCACATGCGATTAATGAAAGAATCACTTCACTAGGACTTCCATTCCCGAAAAAACAGTTCATCACGCTAGTATCAGTGTACACCCCAACACTAGATGGGGAAGACAATGTCAAAAGTGCCCTCTACCAACATCTTGACACTGTCATATACCAAATTCCAGCTGGGGACCATCTCCTTCTCTTAGGGGATTTTAACGCCAGAGTGGGGCGAGAACATGAACTCTGGCACAACATAATCAGTAGGCAAGGCGTGGGTAGCTGCAATGATAATGGCCTCCTCCTCCTCCTTGGCCTTTGTGCTGAACAGGAACTGTTCATCACAAACACGTAGTTCAGACTCCCGAATCGATTTAAGGCCACCTGGAAACATCCTAGATCAAAACACTGGCATATCTTAGATTATGCCATTGTCAAACAACAACACAAAAATAAAGTTTTGATCACGAGAAGCATGCCTGGAGCCGATGACTGCTGGACAGACCACCGACTGCTCATCATAAAATTAAAACTAGCCATCAGAAGGAAGCCACGTAACATCCAACAAAACGAAGCCAGAAGAAGATATGAAACTGGTAAATTAAAAGATCCTGATACATCTCGAGCTTTCCAAGCAGAATGCAGCAGAACCTGCCAGTCAGAGAACCTTCAATCGACGCTGAATGATCTAACATACGAGATGCCATCAATGAAGCTGCAAGAACCGTAATCGGCTACCAGAGCAAACAGCACCAGGATTGGTTCGACGACAACGACGAAAATATTAAGTTCCTCATTAACGCCAAACGGAAAGCCCAAATAGCCCTCGACCAAGACCCTAATTCCCAACCAAAGAAGGCTAAATATGCACAAGCAAAGTCACAGTGTCAAGCCAGGCTTCGGGAAATACAAAATGAGTGGTGGCAGCAAATGGCGCAAGACCTACAATATTATATCGACAGCAGGGACCTTAAAAGCTTCTTTGTAGGCACAAAGAAGATTTTCTGACCAAAGCTCACTGCTGCAGGGACACTTTTGACAGCTGACAACACCATCCTCATGGAAGACAATGAGATCCAGACTCGTTGGATAGAACATTTTAACACCCTCCTGAACAGAAATTCATCAGCCCAACAAGACTTCCTTCGAAATGTGCCACAACATCCACCCCAACTATGGATGTCCCTACCACCAACATTTCAAGAATTAGATGTAGCATTAAAACAAATGCGCCAAGGGAAGGCCGCAGGACCGGACAACATTCCCACTGAACCTCTGACCATGGAGGTTTAGTCCTGAAGATGCGTCTACACTCCCTCATACTAAAAGCATGGGAATAAAAACAGGCCCCCAATGATTGAAAAGACGCACTCCTTGTCACCATCTTAAAAAGAAAAAAAAAATAGAAGAGAATGTGGGAATTATAGAGGGATATCCTTGATATCAATTGCAGGGAAAGTTTTGGCAAGGATCCTACTAAATAGATTACAAAACGTAGCAGAAATTATCCTTCCAGAATCCCAGTGTGGTTTCCGCCCGTCTAGAGGAACTATAGACATGATTTTCTGTGCTCTCCAGCTACAGGAAAATTCAAAAGAACAGCGAAAACCCATATTTCTAATTTTCTGTGACCTCGAAAAAGCATTCGACAGCGTACCAAGAACAGCCATGTGGTCTGTCCTCAATCGCGTCGGAATCCCTGAGCCTTTTGTTGACATGATCAAAGCCCTACATGATGGGATGACAGCTAAAGTAATTCATCAGAGCAACCTGTCAGCCCCCTTCCCAATCACATATGTAATAAAACAAGGATATGTACTGGCACCGACCTTTTTCTTATATGCATGCGAGACTTAGACCCTTTACAGTGCTCGACAAGGATGTACGAACGGTTAGCAAGAATGAGTGATGAGGAGTGTTGAGGACTGTTTTTGCTGAAATGCAAAATTTTGTATAAAATAATTAGCATATGGTTGCATTATTTGACCTATTTTCTTTAAAATGTGTGATTTCCATGTAATTTGATCAAAGAGAAGTTACGTTTTTATCCTCTACAAAATTACCAACCACATACCGTCCGACTCACTCATTGCCGACCTCAACCAAAAAATTATCATATGGTT
Organism: Oratosquilla oratoria; assembly: GCF_046742065.1. Lineage (NCBI taxonomy): Eukaryota > Metazoa > Arthropoda > Malacostraca > Stomatopoda > Squillidae > Oratosquilla > Oratosquilla oratoria. The sequence continues at coordinate 50,974,821 of NC_134793.1, forward strand.
GCATTATTTGACCTATTTTCTTTAAAATGTGTGATTTCCATGTAATTTGATCAAAGAGAAGTTAGGTTTTTATCCTCTGCAAAATTACCGACAACAGTTCTGAATAACGTCCGGTTTTTGCTGAAATGCATAATTTTATATAAAAATTAACATATAGTTGCATTATTTGACCTACTTTCTTTACTATGTGTGATTTTCATGTAATTTGATCAAAGAAAAGTTACATTTTTATCCTCTGCAAAATTGCCGACCGACTCGCTCATAGTCGACCAAACTCGAACAAGAACGGTTTTTGCTTAAATGCACGATTTTATATATGAAAAAAAAAAATTAGCATATGGTTGCATTATTTGACCCATTTTCTTTAAAATATGTTTCCATTCAATTTGATCAAAGAAAAGTTACGTTTTTATCCTCTGCAAAATTACCGACAACAGCTATGAATACCGTCCGACTCACTCATAGCCGACCAAACTGGAACAAGGACGGTTTTTAATGAAATTCACAATTTTATATAAAAAAAATAGCATATGATTGCATTATTTGACCTATTTTCTTTAAAATGTGTGATTTTCATGTAATTTGATAAAAAAGAAGTTACGTTTTTATCCTCTGCAAACTTACCGACCACAACTACGAATATCGTGCGACTCATTAATAGCCGACCAAACTCGAACAAGAACGAATTTTGCTGAAATGCACGAATGTGTATAAAAAATTAGCATATAGTTGCATTATTTGACCAATGTTTTTTTAAATGTGTGATTTCCAGGTAATTTGATCAAAGAGAAGTTACGTTTTTATCCTCTGTAAAATTACCGACCACAGCTATGAATACCGTCCGACGGTTTTTGCTGAAATGCAAAACTGGTCAAATTACATGAAAATAACACATTTTAAAGAAAATAGTCGAAATAATTTAACTATATGCAATCTATTACACTAATAACACAATAGTAAGAACCTTGATAGAGTGTAGTTCGATCCATACCACCAGTGATCATAGATGACGGGCTGGAGGAATCGTAGCTGTGGTCGGTAATTTTGCAGAGGATAAAAACCTAACTTCTCTTGGATCAAATTACATGGAAATCACACATTTTAAATAAGATATGTCAAATAATGCAACCATATGCTAATTTTTTTATATAAAATTGTACATATGAGCAAAAATCGTCATTGTTTGGTTAAAGTCGGCAATTAGTGACTCGGACGATATGTGGTTGGTTATTTTGTAGAGGATAAAAACGTAACTTCTCTTTGATCAAATTACATGGAAGTCACACATTTTAAAGAAAATAGGTCAAATAATGCAACGATATGCTATTTTTTATATAGAATTGTGTATTTCAACAAAAACAGTCCTCAACACTCCTCATCACTCATTCTCGCTAATCGTTCGTACATCCTTGTCGAGCACGGTGTAGTAGGGACCTCAAAAAGCTTAAACAGTTCCACCAGAAAAAACTGAGAGCAACAACGAAAATCAAATGGAACGACTATGTGTCCAATACAGCAGTCCTTAAAAGAGCCAATGTCACCAGCATCGAGGCCATCATCATGAAACACCGCTTAAGATGGTCTGACCATGTGGTGCGTATGGAGGACACAAGACTACCAAAGAAAATTCTCTCCAGTGAGTTAAATACAGATGATCGCCTTAGAGGCCGCCCTGTGCTTCGATTTAAAGACCAATTCAAGAAATCCCTCAAGGAAGCTAACATTGACCCAAACACCTTCGAAGCTTCAGCGCATGACAGGAACGAGTGGAGAAACAAAATTAAAGCGGGCACGGACCTCTTTGAAGAAAATAGAACAGCCAACCTGGTAACTGAACGACAGAAACGGGCAAAAAGGAACAAATCAACCACAAACACCTCCCACGATTTAGTGCGATCAATGCCCTCAATTGTTCAGGGCACGAATTGGCCTTACGAGCCATAAGAAGGCTCACCTCCCTAATAATCACTAACCTTTTATGACCCCCTCCTCTATTCATCCTTCTATTAGGTCTGGAAACTATGATACTCGGATACGAGTACATGCTGACTATATATATATATATATATATATATATATATATATATATATATATATATATGTATATATGTATATATGTATATATATATGTATGTATATATGTATATATATATGTATATATATATACATATGTATGTATGTATGTATGTATGTATGCATATACATGTATATATATAGTATATATATACATATATACAATATACATATATATATGTATATATATGCATATACTATATATATATATATACATATATACAATAATATATATATGTATATATATACATATACTGTATATGTATATATATATATGTATATATATGTATATATATATATATATATATATAAGATTGAAGGTGAAAGAAGTTGACTAGGAGAAATGAGGAGAATTTTACGCCTTAACGTTTCGACCCGCAGGGCCTTGATCACAAAGCTAACAACTCAAACGTAACCGGATATTTTATACACGGACGGGTCATCTTATGGGACGCTTCGGAGAGCTTGTTATTTTATCTGCGTATTCTTTTATTATTAATAAGCTTGTGGCTTTTGCTAAACATATAAATCCTTCTCTATGGTTAATGTTGTTATTAGTGTTGATATATGCTGCCTCAATTGTCTTCTTTAGTTTCTTGGATGATCCTTTATTTAATACGGTTGTGTTGTTCCAGTCTAGAAGGTGACCATGTTTATCCACATGTATTACTATGGAGTTAGATGTCCTATGGGCTTTTACGTCATTTTTATGTTCATTTATCCTTTTATTAAGTCCGCGACCAGATTCACCAAAATATGAAGAGGGACAGCTTTTACACGGGATTTTATAAACAACGCTGTTTTCGTTAGTGGGATTATTGTCGCTACGTGTTACCAAATGTCCTACTTTGTATCCTTCACACCATTATTAATCATCACCCACCACGCACGTGATCCACATGCTTGTAACAGAGCAAGACTTCCTCTTGCTTACCTTGCATTACCTTGCATTTCCCACGACATGCACCCCTAACACAGCACAATTTGAAGACAAACAAGTATAGATACCTAGTGTCACCAGACACGTATCATAAATCCTTTTATTATAACTGCCCTAGTGTATTACGCATAAACTAACATAGATATAATATACCTAACAATATCCACCAATTATACAACTAACCCTTATATATCTAAACCGTCCCCAATCCATAGATTAACAAGACTAACGCCCTTGCTTACAGCAACCCTTCTAACCCTATATATTCTATGATACCCATGTAATGTTGGCAGAGCTGGAGTAGGTGAAGAACCTACTGCCAGAGGCTGGGTAGGTCACGAACCTACCGGCCGGAGGTCAGAGCTATCGTGCCCTAGGTCAAGGCCTGGCACTTATTATATATTTAGCCCCAATGGGCATCCGATTTGTAGTGTAACCATTGAATATCTTGTTCTTTAAAATAAACAACGAAAACTCCCGCTTTGGAGTCTATCTCGCCACATTAAGACTTCCCTACGTATACAATAGGTATACAACTGGCGGCAGCAGCGGTTCGCCCACGTCCTGAATAGAAGCGCCGTCATCAGCCATACTACACAAGGTTACACAACCAATCCAACTGGCGAGCGGTACTCTATTCCAACCTCCGAAGATACACGCCTACCATTCAGAAGGAGCAACGGTGGTGAAATCGAACCCATTCGATTTTGAACCACCTGGTGGCAGTACGCTACCATAGTCTCTGTAGACAGATATCTACAGCGACATAGAAGAACCGGTCAACTCTACACCGCACCTCTTCACGACTCCAAACCAAGAGATAGAACTTCACCTGAGAACAACGCGAAATCTGCAAGCTCAGCACCTCGGTAAGCATATCTAACCTATAATCCTTCAAGCAGTAAACCCAAGCTAATCACCTGTAGAGATCCAGCGCACTAACTCCTAGATCAACACGACATCACGACTTCAGTCAAGACGACCAGTCAAGACCCAGTCAAGACCCAGGCCGACGAGACACTCGTCCGCCACCCAAACTACCGTCACCAATCTCCGTGAGTATAAACCATAGACTCCCACTAATTCCCCCCTTTTTTATATATAATTCAGGAGCCGGACGAGAAACCGCCTCCACCCCCCCCCTCCATGACCACCCAGACCAGGAGCCTCGCATAGGTTATGGCCCCGACCCGCCTACCCCCACCTCCACCCCTTCCACCCAGACCAGGAGCTTCACAGCACTTGGGCCCGGACCCGCCTAACATACCTGCTCTTCGCATCGGGTCAGCATTCTCGCTACTCGTAACCAACCCCAACCACCCAACATCACCCACCACCCACCGCCACCCTTGGCTCGAGCTACTCGCGAAAATTGCTTGCCCAAGCAATGTTCCAACACCAGCTAGGAATCCTCACCTCAGCCCACGACAGTCTCACATCCGCCCACGGAACCAACCAGTGCTTCCAGAATTCAGCGCAGACCTGCGTTAAGTACCCCAAATTTATTATTTTATTCTTGTACATCATACACCCATAGTGTATATGCATAAACAAATGTAATAATAATTTTAATTACAATTTTTTAAATGTAAATTAGCTCACGTAGAACTATCTATTAGTTACAATTATAGAAATTCAAAGTCCACGATAAACAAAACCTAATAATCAAAACATCCACTATGTAATTTTAACTTACAAATAATTTTTCAATATTAACGTAGAATTAGAATATCAAAATGTCACTGCGAAGAAATCTCCCAGGCAGTCACCCGAAACATAGTAAATTAAGATAAATCAATATACAACGACAATTCCCAAGATGAACATAACCAACACGTAAATTATTCCCCTTCGGACGCAGGACGTCATGCGATTCGATAGGATAGGTCCTCACGATCATTTCCTTATAAAAAATTTTTTTTTTCAAATAACTATAAAAGTACTTCTCTACTTCCTTCCGACCGTGAAGCCCCGGAATAATACACTCAAAACCCCACCCACTCAAACAAGATGAATAAACAAAAATATATTAATAGATAAATAAAATAAAATAAATTAACTGCCTTAAATAAATATAAATGAAGAATTTTAGCCAATAACCATTCTCATAAATAACAAACTTGTATAAGTTTATATGTCTATAAAATGTTATATAATAATATGTATTTTTAGCTCTACACAAACTAACATATTAATTAAAAACACACTAACCACTTAGGATGTCATGTCTTCAGTAAGCTATCACTGTAGTGAAATAGTACTATCTCATAGAAAAGAGATTATAAAATAAATTCTCATTGAACAGAGAAACAAGTGTATGGTGAACAGTGAAATTTGTCCTCATTGAAAAGAGATTATACAAGTGTAAAATGTTTTGTACATAGCTTACTGAAAACATTTTAAGATATGATAATATACGTAAAAAATCCCACCTTTTTTTTTTACTCATTCAAACATATTTTGTTGATCAATATCACCCACTAGCAAACTTACAAATTATCATATATTAATTATGTATGCCATCCCCACTGTCACGACCTTAACCCAAGGTACGAGGACGTACCTCAAAAAGGTCAGGGAGGTAATGTATCCTTCACACCATTATTAATCATCACCCACCACGCACGTGATCCACATGCTTGTAACAGAGCAAGACTTCCTCTTGCTTACCTTGCATTACCTTGCATTTCCCACGACATGCACCCCTAACACAGCACAATTTGAAGACAAACAAGTATAGATACCTAGTGTCACCAGACACGTATCATAAATCCTTTTATTATAACTGCCCTAGTGTATTACGCATAAACTAACATAGATATAATATACCTAACAATATCCACCAATTATACAACTAACCCTTATATATCTAAACCGTCCCCAATCCATAGATTAACAAGACTAACGCCCTTGCTTACAGCAACCCTTCTAACCCTATATATTCTATGATACCCATGTAATGTTGGCAGAGCTGGAGTAGGTGAAGAACCTACTGCCAGAGGCTGGGTAGGTCACGAACCTACCGGCCGGAGGTCAGAGCTATCGTGCCCTAGGTCAAGGCCTGGCACTTATTATATATTTAGCCCCAATGGGCATCCGATTTGTAGTGTAACCATTGAATATCTTGTTCTTTAAAATAAACAACGAAAACTCCCGCTTTGGAGTCTATCTCGCCACATTAAGACTTCCCTACGTATACAATAGGTATACAACTTTGCTACCTGACGTCCTGGCTATTTTGATGCCCGCTTTTAGGAGAAAAGTGTCTAGGTATGAATTAACATTAGAGTTTGGTACTGTGATATATCTGGTTTCATTATTACATTTATTATCATTCTTATTTTTATTTTCATCTTTACTTATGTTAATTATTTCTTTGGCTTTCTTTTTCAACCTACATAAGAGACCTTTTGGATATTTGAGTTTGATGAAAGTCTCAGTAATATGTTTTAATTCAGGATCTAGAAATTCTTTACTGCATATACGAAATGCTCTGAGGAAGAAACCCATTATAATACCTGTTCTAGTTCTGTCAATATATCCTGATTAGAAGTGTATATAGTCTTCTTTATTGGTGGGTTTCCGGTATACTGAAAATTTTACATTTTTATCTATTCTATGGATAATTGTGTCTAAGAAAGGTAATTTTCCGTTATTTTTATTTTCTGCAGTAAATAGTATATTTTCATTTACACTGTTTAATCTCTTGAGTTTGTTATTAATATCTGTATCCTTAGGTACAATTACGAGTATATCATCAACATACCTAAACCATTTACTATTTCTACCTATTATAGTCATGTATTCTTCTGTTTCGAGTATTTCCATGTATAAATTTGCTAACACTGCAGAAAGGGGACTACCCATGGCTAGGCCAGAATGTTGTCTGTATTCAATATTAATAAAAGTGAAAGCGCCAAATCCTACACAAAGAGAAATTAATTCTAGGTAATCTTTTTTGGGTACGGGTAGATCTTCATTTTTCAAATTATTTACTACTCGTTCAACAGCTTTTAGAGCGCCTTTTATTGATACTCGAGTATACAAAGAGGTGACATCGTAGCTGGCTAGTTTCTTGTTATTGAAATCTAAAACTTTTAATCTGTTAATTAGATCCGACGAATTTCGTAGATGTGCATCACTAATAGTTCCTAAAGTATTGGATAAAGG
>NC_134793.1:50987003-51002003 GCF_046742065.1 Oratosquilla oratoria
GTTCTTTTAATCCCATTAGTTCAAGCTACCGCTCTTGTCTCATTCATTCTCTCTCTAATTTATTTTTTTTTTCTAATTCTAAAGATACAACTAATTTATTGAAGGGAGATTGAGGGGAGCACGTGCTTCAGGCTACAAGGGGGGATCACTACCTCTTACAGGGTCTCTTTCAGTTATGTCACGAGCACTCTCCTGGCGAAGTAGTTCGAATGCATCTGCATCCAGTACCAACGAATTTACGAGGGATTCGATGACCACTCGTTTGAGTTCATCTTTACGTAATTTAGCAGGAGCATTAATTTGGTAGGTTTGAGCCAACAGTCTCCAACCATCCTTTTTGAAGTTATACTCTAACTGATCCACTGAGTGATATTGACAAAAGTTTCTATATTGAAAGGCATAGTGAGTGTATATACTCGAGAATTCCACTCCAGGAAATTAGTATAAACCAATTCTTGGACTTCACACACGGAAAATTGACTAATTCCCTGTTCGGGTGGAGTAAAATCTATGGTGGGTCTCTGTAAGAACCCGGTCTATGAACATTTATTCTATAGACGGTGTGTATACTAAGGTTCAGCGCTCAGACTATACGCCCGTAACTTACGTATAGTCTGCTTCGAGGTTTCCCGATAGGAAAGAGATAGCTCAAACATAGACTGTCACTGAATAAGAATATGGCTAACTAATGGTCTGAATCTTAGAATACACGGCTTACTGTGCAGGTATAGTTAACTTTCGAATCTGTGGGGGGATAGTATAAATCTCCTAGGCACAGTTACTGAGGAAAGGTCACTATAACGAGGTCGTAACTATTGTTCGACGTTAGGCTACAGCAAATGGGTGGTTTAGGAAGATCGCTAGTTAACTCGGCAGGGAGGTGGTAGATGAATACCAGTAAATTGCTTGGGTGAGTTAATGCGAACTCATTGAATAGAGGTTCTCCTTTGGAACCAATTGAATATGTCGGACATATGAATGTCGGGGTCTCACACATTTCGAATAATTGACACCTTAAAGTTTTGCATTCTATCATCTAACCTAACGTAATATTGATAATTAAACACAAATCGAACAATTATAAATTTATATCCTATCATCTAAACTAGCGTAATATTGGAAATATAAATAAAGCATAAATAACTATAAAATAATGTCGTAACACATTCGTAAAGATTCAACAAAAACCCACTGTGTTGGATAAGAAGAAATGAAATAAATGAATTCCATATATTTCGATCACGGACTGTGATCCTCTTCAGTGGAATACAGAAAGGTAGAGCAAAAGGCATGTCTTATATACAATAAAAATAAGGGACAAGGGTAGGACTCAGGTAGCGTCTAGTGCTTTGCGTGGCAGGTCACCCGCCTTCACCAACGATGGTAACAATTTGTTGACTGCCCAGGTGGTAATGCAATCAGGTGACCACTGCCCATATAAAATATAAAATTTGGAAATTTATTCATCAAGGATGATTCTATTATTTTTCTTTTAAAACTGCATTTTGAATTAAAGATAATCTTTGCCTCATTCCAATCCATATGATGGCCTTCCTTGTCTACATGTTGGAAGACAGCGGAATTATGTTGTGCGTATTTAATTGAATTTTTATGTTCTTGCATCCTAGTATATAAATCTCTACCTGTTTGTCCCCAATATACATTGTTACAATCAGAGCAAGGGAGTTTATACACACCTTGATGTATTTCTTCTCTAGGTCTTTGATGTACATTGACTATTTTCTTAAACAAATTATTGGGAAAACTAAAAACAATTTTAATATCTTCCTGTGGAAGAAATTGAGAAATGTCATTTAAGGACCTATTATAAGGCAATTAAATAAAAAATTTGTCCCAACTGAAGTTCTTACTGGAATGGGAAATGGATCCAAAGTAACTAGTTTTGGCTTTACTTAGGGCTCTGTTTAAAAACCAATCAGGATACCCTATTCTTTTTAATTGATTCCTGATGGTTGTTATCTCCATTTCCAAATAATGTGGACTACATAATCTAAGTGCCCTCAGGAAAAGACCTGAGGCAACACTATATTTAATTTTATCAGGATGGTGACTGAAAAAGTGCACATAACTCCCCGTATGTGTGGGCTTTCTGTACACTGTGAAAGACAATTGGTCCTGATGCCGTATTAATAGGATATCTAAAAATGGTAGTCTATTATCCACCTCCCATTCAACTTTGAATTTAATATTAGTGGCTAAGTTGTTTAGTTGTTCAAAGAAAGCATCAAAAGATCCCCATTCGTCATCCCAAATCGTAAAGATGTCGTCCACATACCTGTACCAAAACATTCCTTGTGGCTTAATGTCTTGTAAAAGCACTGTCTCGAAATACTCCATATATAGGTTATCTTACACGGTGGAGAGTTTGGATCCCATTGAACATCCGAACTGCTGTTTATAATATTGATCTTTAAATGAAAAAGTATTTGTGTTAGCACATAATTCCGTTAATTTAATGATTTTGCTGACAGAGATTGGTAGTTGGTCCTGATAACTTTGTAATTTTGTTTCCAAGAAAGCTAAAACCTCAGCTACGTTGATGCAGGTGAACAAAGAAACTACATCAAGACTTAGTAATTTTCTCTGCCCAGATAAATGATGATTCTTGATTTTACTTATGAAATCTTCTGAATGTTTTATATGCGAGTCGAAAAAGCACCCTACAAATTGTGATAAAATGTTCGTGAGCCATTTTGATGTCTTACTCGTACAAGAATTTCTATTTGAAATGATGGGTCTTAGGGGGACACTTTCTTTATGAATTTTTGGGTTTATGACTAATAAATTATTATCAAAAAACTCTTTTCCCACGATATTGCGTGCTCTTCCATTGAATTCCGAGGCAGTACTTTTGAGAGGGTTTTTTAGTTAGTTTTTCATAAGTCCTGATATCATTTAAAAGATCAAAGGCTTTGCTTTCATATTCTAACTGATTGAGAATAACTATTTTCCCTCCCTTTCTGTATTCCACTGAAGAGGATCACAGTCCGTGATCGAAATATATGGAATTCATTTATTTCATTTCTTCTTATCCAACACAGTGGGTTTTTTGTTGAAAGCATAAATAGTTCAGTGACAGTGAGTGTATGGTAATAAACAAAGTGACAATCGCATGTATTACTGATAATTGACGTTAAGTGTTTAACAGACTTCGATATTACCTACGGGTCACTAATCTATTTCACGTAAATTTAAATTACCATCCCGGACAGGCCCCCAATTCTTATGGGTTGCTTGCTTGGTTTGGCCTGAGTTAATGTAAAGAGTGGAACTTAAGTCGAGTCTAGGAGTAAGTCGAGTTCCAGTTGGGAAGCAAGCCCACAACAATAAAGTGGAACGTATAGATAATTTAGGTAGATAAACGTACGTTCCGAGGAAAAGCAATATTTGAGACTGAATGTAAGTAAGGATGGAGGTAAGATAGAAGTCTGCACGAAACTTAAATAAACTATATTTACAAATAAAGAAAAATAAAGCTTTACTGTTTAACATTTACGATCATACACTCAAAGTACACTGGAACATTTAACATAAATAAATACATACAAGAGAAATAACAAAAGTTCAAAACATAAAAAAACATACAAAAGTAATGATATACAAGTCCAAGATTGATTAATACTATACTTGCGAACAGAACAGCAAGGCACCGATACAGCGACGAAGTACGTGAGGCCTGGGGGTTGTGTGAGTGGTGGGCGGACAGCCGAGGGGGCGGGGTGCTTTTTATACCCGAGGAAGGCGTGGCCAATTGATTCATGGCAGGGTTCGAATCACCAACGTTGTGAGAACGTATGATGGCGACGAGTCATGTTCGAAGCCGTTAGTAGTAGGCAAGGTCTAAGTAAACAGGTCTAACCGCTGGAGCAGTTCTGCGCAGCTTCTGACGTCATTTGGATGCGTCCATTTTCTCTTTGTGATACACTGAAGAAAACTGTGAAACGCCAAGGAAGACAGGAACTATAATATTTTATATATTATATATATATATATTATATATCATATATATTATATATTCATATATATAGAAAGGAACTATAATATTTTATATATATATCTATATATATATTTTATATAATATTTGTCAGAATATAACTAATTGAGTGGAGCGGTGCGAGCGAAGGCGACGTCATTTTCGAACGACGGACCAGCTTCAACTGACAGCTATAGGACCCGCTAACCCCACTTTGAACAGCCAGGTGACGTTCACGGGCCCGCTGCGCCAACTCCCTCGAAATTCGGTCGGAAGTGGTTAGACCTTATATTCTTAGATCTTGGTAGTAGGCAGGTGATTTTAAAGTGGTTCGATTCACGGTTGGCTATAACAATATATATATATATATATATATATATATATATATATATATATATATATATATATATATATATGTATGTATGTATGTATGTATGTATGTATGTATGTATGTATGTATGTATGTATGTATGTATGTATGTATGTATGTATGTATGTATGTATGTATGTATGTATGTATGTATGTATGTATGTATGTATGTATGTATGTATGTATGTATGTATGACTAGAGTGGTGTAGGTAAAGTCCAGGAAGGAGCAGAAATACTTTATTCTCTAACGTTTCGACAGCGTCTTCTTCAAAGAGATAATAGTACAGGCAAATTGAGATACATTGCTTATATACTTACTAAGCGGATCATCTCACAGGTCGCCTAGGGATAGAGTTTGCTGATAGGTCTGTATGTGCACCCTTGATGATCAATTTTGCTGTTATATGCGTTAAGATTACAAACACTTCTCTATGATTGGTTGAACTAAATGTGTTGATATATGCAGCTTCAATAGTTTTTCTTGTCTTTTTCATATCGATGTGTAAAATGTTGGTGTTGTTTCAATTAGGCATATGTCCATGTTGTGTAGCGTGTATTACTAAAGAATTAGATGTTCACGTGCACACACACGCGCACATACACACACACACATACACACACACACACACACACACACACACACACACACACACACACACACACACACACACACACACACACACACACACACACACACACACACACACACATACATACACGCACGCACACATACACACACATACACGCAACTTAATCGGAACCTTGGCTCGTTATATCTGTTACTGCCGTGTGATCACTCTCCGTGTTAGAATGGAGCATAAGCTAACTTTCAAAGAGCATGACAATGTTAAATTGACCTTTTTCTGGAAACGATGGACAAAGATAATGGGAGGCGATGTTACTCGATTGAGATTGTTAATTTGTGATTGAGAAAGGACATAACGAGTAGTATGGCGATGCTGGGTCCATCTTCATGACATTGTATCGGAAGTCATAGAAAGGAGGAAGGAGATGAGAACTATTATTCGTCATTATAGAGACTTTAGTAGGGGTGCCGGGGTTTGTGGAAAAATGATACTCCAACAAAGGAAAAATAAAGGTTAGTGGCTTTAAAGGGAGACGGTATCAATGATATATGAGAGTCTGCCATGATAAAAAGAGGTACAAAATGTTCATACATACATACATACATACATACATACATACATACATACATACATACATATATACATATATAAATATATATATATATATATATACATATATATATATATATATATATATATATATTGACTATATTATGACAAATAAGATTGAAGGTGAAAGAGGTAGACGGGGAAGACAATTAAGGCAGCATATATCAACACAAATAACAACAATAACCATAGAGAAGGCTTTATATGTTTAGCAAAACCCACAAGCTTATTAGTAATAAAAGAATACGTAAATAAAATAACAAGCTCTCCGAAGCGTCCCATAAGATGACCCGTCCGTGTATAAAATATCCTGTTACGTTTGAGTTGTTAGCTTTGAAATGGGAAGGAAAAGGAGCAGGAGTACCAGGAGATGCTAAGAGAAGTAATGGAGGTAGTAAAGGATGGAGTAGAGGTAGGAGTGGAGGAGGCATGAGGGTGTTTCAAGGAGGGAGTGTCAAGGTGTGCGAAGATGATATGTGAAATAAGGAGGATGGGACGGAATAGAGGAAAGGTAGTGAGTGGTGGGAAAATGAGAGAAGAAGCGAGTATTCAGGGACTGATTGCAAAGTAAGACAAGAGAAATATATAAGAGGTACAAAGAGAAAAGAAGCTAAGCAAAATATGAGATAAAAGAGGCATAAATGGAAGAGGAGTATTTCAGAAAATTTCAAAAGCAATAAAAATATATTTGGAAAGACATTAAGAGTGGAAGAGGAGGTGAATCAAGTAGAGAAGAGTAGTAAAAGGTGTAAATGGATAGATGTTGATAGAAGAGGAAGATGGAGGGAGTATTTTAGAGAGCTGTTAAATATGAAGAAGGATAGGGAGGGTTTTGTGGTAGCAATGGGAGGCGCTAAGAAAAAGACGGTAATGGGAGAGAAAATTGGAAGTGAAGTTAGAAAAGATAAGGTGCTAGTAGTTTTGAAAATGATGAGAACAGGTAAGGCACCTAGGTGAGATAGCTTTCATGTGAAGTGTCTAAAGAGACATACAGTAACAGTGAACTGGCTAGTGAAGTTGTTTAATGGGTGTATAAGTTAGGGTAGAGTGTCGGAGGACCGGAGGAGCACCAGTATATTTACGCTTTTCAAAAGACTGTATGAGACATTTGATCACTTACGGGACTGACCCAGGGGGCTGTGATGGGGTCAGATACACGGTCAGTCCAGACGTCTTTAGCACGGTCAGAGGTCGGGTTACGGAGGGTAGACGTACCTTGGGTCAGGTCATTTGGTGGCGCGGGGTCAAGAGCCCGGTCAATGATTTGGATGAAATGTATAGTAACTCAGATTTAATTCTAAATATACAAAATTAATTTATTTCCTTCAAGTCAATACGGAAGAATAGTAATACTCCCAAATGGATGATGGATAGGCTGAAACATGAGATCGGAATGAAAATATGCCTTTACGTAAGAATGAAAACGAGGAAACACATCTTAGATCCAAAAATAACGATATGGCGAGACTGGTTAAAAAGATTACGCGCACAGCAAAACGTAACTATGAAATTGAGGGTGCCAGACAAGCGAGATATATCCCAAAGAAATTCTTTCATCTCTACAGAATAGAAAATAAAGAAAGGATAGGCCCAATTCAAAATGACGAAAATGTCATGATAGAATCTGAGGAAAAATTGAGTGAGGCGTTAAACAAATATTTTCTCTCGGTGTTTACTAAGAAGAGGTTAGATAAGGTACCTGACTATGATCCGATTTTTATTGGGAATGAATAACGTAGACTATCTAATATCAGCATTAGTAAGGTAGAAGTAGTCAAGCAGATTGAAAGACTTAAAGCTACAAATTCCCCGGGTCGAGACGAAATTTCTCCATGAACGCTTAAAAAGAGTAAATTTGAAAGCTGCGAACAGTTAACAGAAATATTTAACAAGTCGGTAGACACTAGTTTTGTGCCTATTGCTTGGGTGCAGGCAAACATTGTTCCTGTTTTTAAGAAAGGAGATAAATCGTCTATATGCAACTACAGGCCAATCAGTTTGACATCTGTTATAGGTAAAATGCTTGAATCAATAATAGTCGATAGACTCAGAGAACACATCGATAGACATAATTTGATTAATTTCTCCAAGGGTAAGTCATGTGTGACTGATATTCTATCTTTTACAATAAAGTATATAAGGCGTCAGATAACAATGATAGTTACGATGTTAATTACCTTGACTTTAGCAAAGCGTTCAACAAGGTGCCACACCAGAGACTACTAAATAAAATCAAAGCCCATGGCATAGGAAAAACAGTGTTAGAACGGATTAGAGTTTGGATCAGTGATAGAAAACAGCTGATCACCATAAATTGTGTAAAATCCAGGTGGGGGAGTGTTTCTATTGGGGGTCCTGAGCTCAGGGCTCGGTTTTGGGTCCCATACTGTTCATTATGTACATAAACGACTTAGACAATGGAATTAATGGTGACGTTAGTAAGTTTGTGGACGACACTAAAATAGGACGCCTAATTAAGTCAGGAAACGACGTCGAGATTCTGCAGGATGATCTTAATAAATTGTTCACATCGTTGGTGAAATGGCAAATGAACTTCAATATCTAAAATTGCAGCGTGTTAAACGTAAAGTTACACAACCCCGAAAATAGATATAGCTTAGATTACACGTTTATAGAGAAAACTGAGTGCAAGACTTAGGAGTTCTAGAGAGTCCTGACCTTAAATTCGGGAAACAGTGCATTAGCGCCCGGAATAAAGCTAACAGAGCATTAGGTTTCATTGCTAGGACTGTTACGAATAGAAGTGCGGAAGTAATTATCAAACTCTATCTAGCGTTAGTTAGACACATCATTGACTATGCGATACAGTTTTGGTCTCCGTCTTATAAGTGGGCATCAATTCACTAGAATCACTAAAGAGGAGAATGAGCCAAATGATATATGGGCTCAAAAAGTTACCTTACAAAGAGAGGTTTAGGCACCTTAACTTACGCTCTCTAGAGAGACGCAGAGTGCGGGGTGATCTAATAGAGGTGTTCAAGTGGATCAAAGTCTTTAACAAGGGTGACGTAAACGAGTTCTTCATATTAAGACTAACAGTTTGAGGTGATATGAGTGTAGTAGTTTCAGAGGAATCAGTTTGTTGAGTGGTGTAGTCGGGAAGGCATATAAGTGGATTTTAATTGAGAGGATTAGGAGAGGAACAGAGGGAGTAATTGGTAGGGAACAGTGTGAGTTTAGGGAAGGTATGGGTTATGTGAATCAGATTTTTGTATTAAGGCAGAATTGGAGAAAACTTTAGCAAAATGTACGTTTTTTTCGGGGACCTTTATGGATTAAGAAAAGGGTTATAACAGTTTGGAGATTAAGGTTTTGCGGGATATTTTGCAGATGTATGGAGCTAAGGGAAAGGGCAGTCAATAGTTTTTACTAGAGTAGTAGAACCTGTGTTAGAACTGGAAATGGAAAGAGCGAGTGGCTTGAGGTAAAGGTGCGACTGCGTTAGGGATGTGTCATGTTGCCATAACTGTTCAGTGTGAACATGGATAAGGTGGTGAGGAAGGTAAAGGCAAAGGCAGTGGGTAGGGGATTGGAAGTGGAAGAAAATAATGAAAGGTGGGATGTGAGCCAGTTGTTGTTTGCTGATAACACTGACTTGTGGTAAGGTGATCGGAGTGATTAAGGAGGTTATTAACAGAGCCTGTCTTTGTCTCACTTGTAAATAGGGTTCAAAGTGACGCACCTGTTGACGTTGTTCTCATCACTAGCCCATGCTTCTAGGAACAACCTAACAAATTTTCCATTTCCTTTGTACTTAACATCTGCGCTCTGCCAATCCATCTCATGGTGTCTATCTTCGCAGTGCCTTAATATAGCTGAACTCAAGTATACCACCCCTATCTGGTCGATTTGGGTTCCTATATCTTGTACCTTTCAGCGTTTCATGTTGCGCGTTTCAAGGTTTATGCGCAACTTCTACCTTGTACTTCCTCAGCAATCTAGCCGTTATCTCGGAAGTCCCTTTCACACAAGGAAAAGGAACTCGCAGTACATCTCGTCGACTCTCGCTCACATCGTTGTTTGACTGTTGCGCCTTCCACCTTTTCACCACCGAATTCGGATAACCGTTGTCCCTGAAAACCTCACCTCCCTCTTGCTATCCCCCTTAGAACACAACTTATAAGCCCTAGACCACAAAGTCTTGACCACACTTCTTTGTGTTCGGCCGAATGGCAGCTGTCAAAATCTAGCAGCTGGTCTGTGTGGGTGCCCTTCTTGTAAACATCGGTTGCCAAAGTGGCACCACTTCTCATCACCATGACGTCCGGGAATAGCGGACGACTGTTCTCCTCCTTTTCCATCTCAAGCTAAATTACCTCATTCTTCCTGTTTAAGAGAATGAAGAAAAATTCCACCTCCCTTTTATGCATAACTACAAAAACGTTATCCACATAATGAACCCATAATTTCAATGATAGTGGCTCATTTATCAACACCCCCTCCTCGTAACGTTGCATTGCCATTTTTGCTGATACAACAGGGATCAGGGAGCCCATGGGTGTCCCTAGCTTTTGATGTCACATCTTATCTCTGAACTTGAAGAAGGTCGAGTCCAATCAAATTTTCCTTCTCTAGGACCTCTCGACTACTCTACACCGTGGACAAAACAGCCTGCCTTGGTAGATCTTGTAGTAATGACGTAAACATTGATTTAACGTCAAACGACAATATGCAGTCATTTTCTTCTACGTTAATCCCTCTGAGTTTCTCAACGAAACAGCCGAGTTTTTTAACATCCTCTCGGAGCTTTCCACCAGTGGTCTCGGATTTTTGGCCAGATCTCTTACAAAGTTGTAAGTAGTTGAGCCTCTGAAAGCTATAATGGGACTTAGGAGTACATCCTCTTTGTGAACCATAGAGTCCGTAAAACTTAGGAATAAAAGAATCTCCCTGTCTCATTCTGGTCCATTTCCATTCTATAATTAACCTTGTCTCTTTTAATTTCTTTAACTTCCCCTCCATTTTTCTCCGTAACATTGCCGTAAGATCTATAGGCATTATCTTATAAGTGTTTTCATTCTGATGTAGTGTTGTCGCCTTGCCCTCGTAGTCCCTCTTGTCCATAACAATCATCGATCTGCCTTTGTCACTCGAAAGTATCACTACCGACTGATCTCTAAAGCCTTGGCTTCTTACATGGTGAGATTTTGTCTACACGCTGGTCTGTCCAGTGTTCCCACTATGCATATCCTTGTGTCCTGCTTCTCCTCCTTGCTGCAAGTCGTCTGGTCGACTCCTTTTTCCATCGCAGCCATAAATTTCTCATCTCTTACTCCTCCTTGGACGTTAAGATTTAGGTCCTTAGATAGAACCTTGGTCTCAGCGTCACTGAGGCATCTGCTTGAGAGGTTCTTAAACAACCGGTCCGGCTCCTACGCCTGGTTTCTATTTGTCTCTCCAACTTAAGGTCTAAGGCGTTCCGCTTGGCTACAGCCTTCAATCTGCTGAGGCTGGTAATCTTATATAATACTGCGGCAAAGAGTACTGGTTCCATGTACTGAGCGAAAAGACATTTGTATCCGTCAATCTTAGTGCCGACCGGTGTATTGTACAGTCGTGTTGGTTCATAGCACACTTGAGCAACCTACGTCAACAATACCCTGCTACTTTCCTTACCTTTTTGCTGTCTACTGGAGATTTGATCTTAGCAAAGTTTGGTAAAACTTTCAGGTTGCTGCAAACAGTGTGAAAACGTAGCTGCTCCCACACTACAGTATACTCCCTTTGATTTCCCTAGCTTCCCACTTCGTGACTTTGTTGAGCACGACAGCGCCATATGTCTGTTCAATGTTCATGGAGAGCAAAGAGCAAAGTCCAGGAGTTCTTTTGTGTGTGTGTGTGTGTGTGTGTGTGTGTGTGTGTGTGTGTGTGTGTGTGTGTGTGTGTGTGTGTGTGTGTGTGTGTGTGTGTGTGCGTGCGTGCGTGCGTGTGTGTGTGTGTGTGTGTGTGTATGTGTGTGTGTGCGTGTGTGTGTGTGTGTGTGTGTGTGTGTGTGTGTGTGTGTGTGTGTGTGTGTGTGTGTGTGTGTGTGTGTGTGTGTGTGTGTGTGTGTGTGTGTGTGTGTGTGTGTGTGTGTGTGCGTGCTTTCTAAATCGAATGCTAACTGCCGTCCTTACTTGAGACTTAAGCTCAACTCACAGCCAGTGATGAAGCTGGTAAGAATCCTAGATGGGCTTTCGTCGCTGCAAATACCTGAAGAGAATCTACATTGAAAGTGGATGTCATTTCAAATAATTACGACAGTTACCCCGGGACTCAAACCGGGTCTTTCCATGACACTAGGCCATAGCTCTACCAATTGAGCTAAATTATCTAATATGGAAATTGATCTAACTCCCGAAGAACTAAGTCGACTGCTAACTGCCGTCCTTAATTTTACAGAGACTTAAGCTCAACTCATAGCCAGTGGTGAAGCTGGTACGAACCCTTGATGGGGTAACTGTTGTAATTATTTGAGGTGACATTCGCCGTCAATGGCGATTCTCTTCAGGTATTTCCAACGACGAAAGCCTATCAAGGATGTGTACCAGCTTTAATACTGGTTATGAGATCAGCTTAAGTTTCTGTATAATTAAGTAAAAACGGCAGTTAGCACTTAACTTAGTTCTTCGGGAGTTAGATAAACTTTAAAATGAGACACTTTTTGAACTCCTTTAACTCAGTCGGTAGAACTCTGGCCAAGCGTCGTCCCCGGTACAAACAACCCCGTCGCAGACGCCCTCTCCCCAATAGCCATCGACGCAGTTCAACTCGGCCTCGACTACGCAGCTATTGTCAGAGAGCAACGGGAGGATCCTGAAACACTCGCCTACAGAACATCCATCACATCCCTTAAGTGGCAAGACGTCCCTTTTCACGACAACCACACCATCCTCTGCGACATCAGTACCGGCCGCCCACGACCCCTCATCCCAGCTGCCTTCCGACGTCAAGTGTTCAATTTAATACACGGCCTGTCTCACCCTTCAGGGCGCGTCACTGCGAAGCTCCTGAAGTAGAAATTCATCTGGCACAGCATCTCCAAGGACGCAAAGGAGTGGGCCAGATCCTGCATTGCCTGCCAGCAAAGCAAAATTCATCGCCACACTGAATCAGGCATCGGATCATTCCATCAGCCCCGACGACGCTTCGCACACATTCATGTCGACGTCGTCGACCCACTCCCCCTGTTTGGAAGGCCATCGTTACCTCTTCACCGCCATCGATAGATCGACCCGCTGGTTGGAGGTCATCCCCATGAAGGATAGTACCGCCTTATCCTGCACTACAGTATTTCTCAGTGGATGGATAGCCAGATTTGGCCTCCCGAAACACGTCACCTCCGACCGAGGAGCTTGCTTCACGTCGCAGCTGTGGCACTCTCTTGCTGAACTCCTGGGTACTACAGCCCACCACACTACCTCCTACAACCCCGCAGCCAACGGCATGGTCGAGCGAACCCACCGCTCACTCAAAGCATCTCTTATGGCACGCTGCAACAACGGCTCCTGGCTACCCCAGCTACCATGGATACTCCTTGGCCTTCGGACAGCCATCAAGGACGACCTCAACGTGTCTCCAGCAGAGATAGTCTTCGGCCAAACCCTCGTCGTGCCCGCAGAATTCTTCCCTCCACAGGAGTCTCCCGAGAGCCTGCAACAGCTTCGACGCACTGTCGGCAAATTTGCCACATACGTGCCGACACATCACCGGGAGGTGAAGGAATACCTCCCAAAACACCTCCACACCTCGACGCACGTTTTCCTGAGGACGGACGCTCACACCCCACCACTCACCCGTCCCTACACTGGCCCCCATCTTGTCCTTGAACGTAAAGATAAGACCTTCCGCATCTCTATCTCCGGCGGGCCAGAATGGGTTTCCATCGACCGCCTAAAACCGGCATACCTCGACACTCTGCCCATCAAATTCTCACGCGCAGGACGCCCCCTTAAGCCAAGGCAAATTTAAGAGGGGAGTATTGTACAGCCGCGACAAGTCACGTGGCGCCGCGACAAGTCACGTGGCAGGGAACGTGACTGATGTCCACGACCAGACGCTCTCTGCCAGCGCGACCCTGCTTGACCCGACCAAACCCAGTGCAATTATCTAATTACGCACCACAGGTAACTTGCCCACGTAGTATATATATCGGCTTTCACCGCATGTAAAATCAGTTCACTCGTACCTTACAATAAAGGAGACGAACTCACCAAAACCTCTTTCTCTTCCCCAATAGTAGCATCGCTACAGTTCTTCAGTTTAGAAAAGGATTCCTCTTCTTCATGATTCAGATTATGATCGAAATCATCCATAGTGTTAAAAAAAAAAGAAACTCGCTGATGTGTGCCGACAATTGCTATTCTTGAAATAGTAACAGTGTGAAACTGTTGAACAATGACACCGAAAACTTAATTTTTTTCGCCTCACCAGGAGGCTTCTTCAGGGTGAAAGGACTTCTTGGTGAATCAAGGAGGTCTACCATTGATTTGAGAATTTATGCCAAACCAAACCTCACAAGATCCCTTTCTGTGACGGTTCCAATACTTACATCGGTAGAACCTCCACCACCGAAGGCGCCTTCTATACCATAGAAACCAAGGGTCTATTTTTCAGCATTACATCGATCATCACGATCAGAAGCCGCCCATGCAAAAATTTATCGACTTCACTACCCTCCGCCTCAAAGAATCGAACTACAGAAAGATGCAAATTGTAGAAGCCGTAGCTATCACACACCCCCTCCCCCGACACCCTAACATTAATGTGCAAGTCTCTTCCGATTATATTCTTCCCTCAGCCCGCCCCTATGAGCACCATGCACTCCAGCCCCACCACAAGCGGCCGCCACAAGAAACTCTTCCTAGCTCAGGTAAGTTGGTTTCCTTAGATCGGGAAACTTGGTCAACAGGTCCCATGACTAGGAGACAATCCAGAGCTTATTCCCTTCGCACAGGATTACGGGTGACACCACCCGGCCAATCAGCAGTCAGCATTCCGCCAGAGCCGGGTCGTCAGAGCTGCGCGCTAGGCTCGCTTAGGCCGGGATCAGAGGAAGAATCCAGCGACTATTTAGCGTTCAGCACTCCGCCTGGGCCAACCAGCCTGAGCCTTAGACTACCTATATAAGGCCTACACCCAGCCGCTATCATCAACGGCCCTCCACCCGAACCTAAATACATAATTTAAACACAAAATACATCACTATCCTTCATTGTTCTACTAACCATACTAACCCAACTAACAATAACTACTATTATCACTAACATTATTATCATTACTATTATTATTGTTATTAAAAAATGATAACACGTGCGAAACCAATCGCACGTGATATCATACATAATCAATGAGTATGGTAATAGGAGTGACTACCCTCCCCCAACATTGTAAATGTATAAATAAATAAATAAATCACTAGCCGTCATCCCAATGGGAA
>NC_134793.1:51034503-51036230 GCF_046742065.1 Oratosquilla oratoria
AGTTCATTTTTTTAATCCTTATCTCTCCCTCCTTCGCACTCTGACTTCTTCTTCCTCTTGTTTCCCTCCTCTTGTTTCCGAAGCCTTGAGTGTTCCCTTACCACAAACGTCACCACTGATTTGGGGACCCCGAACTTCTTATTTGTGGTACCGTTCCCTGCCTGGCCCCACCTCTTACTGTCCCCTTAACAAGGCCTGGGGGTCTATTATAAACTTCCTTGCGAGGATAGAGGCATTCTTAGAATTTTCATTCTGGTTGAGAACAGGCAAGGAAGTTTGGGTTTGCGCCATAGATATGTTTGAGTTTAGGTGTTCCGGTAATTTTAGAGTTAACAGGAATGGAATAGTCAGAGGGCCTCATTAAAAAAAAAAAAAAAAAAAAAAAAAAAAAAAAAAAAAAAAAAAAAAAAAAAAAACTAAAGAACTTACTCGTCTCGGTTGAAATCTGTTCTATTTCTCATAACGCGTTTGGAAATTTGTCATTATGGTTCATATCATCGTGAAGTGTTACTAGAGATCTTGAAACTACTTAACGTTTTTGATGACGGTTGTTTAAAAAATTTATTTCTTTATTGAGGTTCGATATTTGGTGGGCGTGTCATTGTCCATGGAATCAAATCAAACCGTCCTCGATTTAGCTTCTCTTCTAAACAAGTCCACTAAGCTATTAGTATGTAGATACTAGAATATTATATCTAGCAAAGGTTTTATTCACCGTTAGATATATATGTGGGCACACCATCTAGTACTACAACAAATAGACATGCTATTGAATATTAGATCATTTATAAGACGCTGTGGTGTGTCCGACATCAATCCAACAACATGATTATGAAGACGTCGGCACTATTCCCTGGCGAATGATGATTGACTCTCGTTCTGGGTGTCCGAACATGCAGGGTAAAAAGGAAAATCTTAGCTGCAGCTGAGAGTCATTTGACGTGCGCTCACCTTTTAACGATAGGTATTATATAGCTAATATCAGCTGTCGATAAACAGAATTAATTCATGAGAATCCAGAAGTATTCTTAATCCACTGGCTGGGGAAAGATTCTAAATCTACAATATCGCATGGCAGATATCAACGAGGAAGCCTGTATAAAAGTCTACGGAACAATGGTGCCGCGTTTCATTCACAACGAACCCGACAATGCTTAATGGCTGCCGATCTGTTAATTTCTTCCTAATAATGACACCGAACTATTTCATACAGGTGATGAACAGCTCCCAACCTGGTCCTATTATTGATCTATTGAAATTCTGTGCAGATCAGGGATCTCCCCGTATTTGCTGTTATCCAAAGAGGGAATCTAAATAATGCATTGGTACATTAAAAGGTTTTAATTGTAGCATATAATGTTAGTATATAATGTCACAATAGTGCATAGCTAACCTTTCTTTCGTACTGTCATATATAAGGCATTTATATCTCTTCAGTCGGTAGCTATTCAGCCCCACTCTCGGCAAGTCACATCTTTTGGAGATGATTTCGTCATCAGTAGGAAGGCCACATAGCTATCCCGAATACATAAAATGGGAGACAGAAACAAATGCCTCACATTATTTGACTCAAATTTGCCCTGTTGAAGTCCTGTTTCGTAAACAAAAAGATTTTCTAAAGATATCGCGCCCACTCTTGTGCATATTGAAATATCCCACAATTGATAGAACCGGAGCATAAGGCTCATGTGCATCTGTTCTCTTGCCATTTGTAATAAATAGAACGA
>NC_134793.1:51066730-51076730 GCF_046742065.1 Oratosquilla oratoria
AAGCCTAGAAGGAGTTCGTGAACAAACATGCAAACAAACAGACAGACAAATAAAAGATAGTTATCCAAGTACCTTGCGTTATCAGGTTTCAGAATATGTACGTTTATAGGTGTTTATCTGCAAAAACCTAGGAGGAGTTCGGGAATAATATTTAACCCATTGTAGTGGATTGTTAACACTACATGGTGAACTGTACTCGGCAGTAAGAGAAGAATTGAAACAAACTTTAAATATTTTTGACTCGGTTATTGTATTTCTGCCCTCAATAAAATAAGATAAAAATAACCAATATTTCAACATTTGGTAAAATTATACAAACATTTTACAATTACATGCTTTCTCCTTATAAAGGCTATCATGGTTTGTGGCAACATTAATTTTACAAATATAAATAATATTTATGAACACATATCATGGTTTATTTAATCATAATAATTCTTATGTCACAAAAAAATTCTACGCGCGTTAAGGGGACACTACACTAGTGGCGTGTTACCACACCATAATTCACCTTTCACACTTAACCCTAACTTTTTTCTTTCTTTTTTTATGAAATATAGTTATCCAAGTACCTGGAGTGATAGGGTATCAGAATATATATGGTTATGGGGGTCTATATCCAAAACCCTAGGAGTTCGTGGACAAACAAACAAACAAACAAACAGATAGTGGCTACTACTTTATTATAGTATATATACATACATATATATATATATATATATATATAATATATATGCACACACACACATATATATATATATATATAATATATATATATATATATATATATATATATACATATATATATATATATATATACAGTATATATAAAATGTGTGTGTGTCCATGAGTGTGCGTGTCCATGTGTTCCTAACATATATACGGATACATATTTTGAGCCTCTCTTTCTTGCAAGTTCTTTTCCGAGTTTCACAACTCCCTGCGCATTTTGCTAATATCAGCTCTGTTCAGCTCTGTTCTTGGCAATTTCAACACTATTTGCCTAAATAGAATTAGAGAGACGTCATTCACAAACTAAAACCACGTGACTGGGTAATCAGGATCTTAATATGAGCGTTCTGGCGTTGAACAGAATAAAATTTGCAAATTAACTTTCTGGACAAGAGTCTTGGGTTCATTCTTGCCGTCGCAGCCAGACGTCCTCGCCGTCTGGTCAGACTAATTTGGCGGCGATTTATTTGAGCGAAAGATTTAGATTAAATGGTGGCTAAATACTAATGATAACCCGGTCAACCCGTTCTTCTTATTATGTATTTACAATCTAGAAGAACCTTTTAATTTTCAAGATAATGCTTAGTGATATGTATCTGTCTGAGACCAGTGGGATTTCAATCTCTTTTTAGCTGTCCTTCGGTGATTTTGTTCACCTGAAAGGAGACCAGCTGGTTTCCGAGGTGTGAAACTATTTTATAATTATTAAGCCATCCGACGGATATTTTCTCATTTTATGTACTCATGACAAACGGCAGATGAGTCTGTTCAGATTCTCTCGCCTCCTCCTCCCCCTCCCACAAAAATCATTTTTAAACTATACTTCAGCTCCCTCTCTACCGATAATTTCCTTTGTATTTCTTCTTCCTTTCCTTTTTCCTTCCTTCCCTCCTTCCCTCCTTCCCCCCCTCCCTCCCTCCCTCCTTCCCTCCTTCCCTCCTCCAGTCCTCTCGCCCTCGCCCTCCCCTCCTCCCCTTCTCCACTTCTCCCCTCCTTCCCTCCTCCCCTCCTCCCCTCCTCCCTTCCCTCTTCTTTATCTCCCTCCCTCGTCCCCCTTTCTTCACTCCACCCTCTCCTTTTGCTCCCTCTCTCTAACTCCCTCTCTTCCTCCCTCGTTCCCTCTCTCTTTCCCTCTCAATTATTCTCTCCCTTCCCTCCCTCTCATTTCTTCCCTCCCTCTCTTGCTCCTCCCTCCCTCTCAGCCCGGTCCTTTCACTCACTCTCCCTTCCCTTCCTCTCTCTCACCCTTCCCTCCATCTCCCTACCTCTCATTCACACACTCATTCACTCACTCTCAATGTCTCACTCACACTCCATCCCTCCCTCCCTCCCTCCCTCCTTCCTTTTTCTCCTTTCTCCTCCCCTCCTTCCCCCTTCCTCCTCCCCTGCCTCCTCCCTACCTCTCACTCACTCAGTCAATTAATCAGTCACTCTCACTCTCTCTCTCTCTCTCTCTCTCTCTCTCTCTCTCTCTCTCTCTCTCTCTCTCTTTCTCTTTCTTTCTTTCTTTCTCTTTCTCTTTCTCCCTGCCTCCCCCTTCCCTCCTGTCATTTATCTTCCTTCTCACTCATTCCCTTCCTTCCCTCTCTCTCATTTCTTCCCTCCCCCTCTTGCTCCTCCCTCCCTCTTAATCCCTCCCTCTTACTCATTCACTCTCTCTCTCCCTCTCTCCCTCTTCCCTCCATTCCCCCACCTCCCATTCACTCACTCACTCCTTCTCTCTCAATCCCTCCCTCTCACTCACTCCTTCCTCCTTCTCTCTTCCCCTCCTTCCTCTCTACGTCTCACTCAACAAATTACTCACTCTCACTAACTCCTTCCTCTCTACCCCCCTGCATCCCCTTTCCTTTCTTCTATTCCTAATTCCTCCCTCTTCCCTCCTTCCCTTCTTCGCTACTCCTCCCATCCCTCCTTCACTCCTTAGACCTATTATTCGGCCCTTCTCTTGTACTCCAATCCCAGTGTCCTTCAATACTTACTTCCTCTCCCGTTTGCTCCTCCAAAGCTCCTTCAGGAGTTTTCCAATCAAATATCCCCTTTGTTACTCTATAGGGCTCACCACCTCTCCAACATCTTCAGGGTCTCCAACAGTTGATGGCCTTCGTTCTCTGAACCTTCGCACTCTTACGATCTCCATTCTTTCTTTGGCGCCCTCAGGATCTGTCTCGATCTCAAAGATCATAACCACCACTGAACTCGGAGAACCATTTTTTTTTTTTATGGACCATTTTTTAATGCTTTGCCAAAGGGACGTCATTTCAACTCAGCAAAGTTATTTGTTGTCAGACAAAATGATATCATAAAACCCAAGAAATTGATAGTCCTCAAACCTTAGCTAATGCCACCTCACCTCAAATTTACAAAGGCATTTTTCGTTGGATAGAATAAGATAGGTAGAATTGTCCCCATACCAAAAAAGTCATCCTTGTTTGTGGCCTTCTTGCCTTGACCCCTAACAGTCGAATTCTTCCTCGTTCTCCTCCTCCTCCTCCTCCTCCTCCTCCTCCTCGTTCTCCTCTTCCTTCTCGTTTTCTCTTGTTTTTCCTCCTTCTCCTCCTTATTTTCTCCTCTTTCTTCCTCTTTCCCCTCCTCCTCATTTTTCTCTTCTTTCTTCTCCTCTTTCTCCTCTTCATCATTTTTCTCCTCTTTCTCTTCCTCTTTCCCCTCCTCCTCATATTCTCATTTTTCACCTCCTCCTTCCTCTTCCCTTCCTAATAGCCTATGTCTTTCTCAACTTCCTCATCCTTATCTTTCCCTCATTTTCCTTCTTCCCTTTCTCCTACTCCTCCTTTCCCCTTTTACTTCATTCTCTACAATTTTCACTTTCTTTTCCTTTTCTTTCTCTTCCTCCTTTTCTTCCTTCTCCTTCTCCTCCCTTTTTGTTCCTCATTTTCCTCCATCCCCTTATCCTTTTTTTTCCTCTGTCCTCTAGCCTTCCCCTCCTCCTCCTCTTCCTCCTCCTCTTCCTTTTCTTTCTTCTTCCCGTCAATCTTTAAACTTCCTTCCTCCTTTTCTTCCGTCCTTTCTTCCTCCAGCTTCTCCTTCTCTTCCGTTTTTCTTTTTCCCTCGTTTTCTTCCATCTCCTCCTCCTCTTCCTCCTTCTTTTCCTCTGTCTTCTAGCCCTCCCCTCCTCCTCCTCTTCCTCCTACTCCGCCTTCTAACTCTCCCCTCCTTCTCCTCCCCCTCCTCCTCCTCCTGTGACGATGTCACAAAAGACGTGGACTCGAACACGGTATTCATAATACACGCTGGAACGAAAGACGTCGAGTCAACGCGATCAAAGGAACTCATTGAAAAGTACCGAAGAATAATCAGAAAATATAAAGAAAAAGGTTCCTGGGAAAAACCTTGTAATTTCAGGAATCCTTCCCAGATTCAAGAGAAGGGATAAATTTTTCAACATCGACAGATTCTACAACATCGCATTCAGTACGAACAACAGAGTAAAATCTCTCTGTGAAAAGGAAAAAGTGCACTTCGTCAATTTCAGGGACAACTTCTACTTTGATAAAACTCTTTTCGAGGAAGACGGTCTCCACTTGAATGCGGCGGGAGCAACAAGGTTAGGTAGGCTGCTCAACAGCAGCCTGGCCGACACCAGAAGAAAAAACTCCTCAGCGGAGCCCCCATCAACACCTCCGTAATAGACAACAACAACAAAAAATGACAAATATCAACCTCTGTTAGGTTAATGCTCGCACCGTACGAAATAAATTCGAAGATCTAGAAATTCTCGGAGCGACAGGTAATTATCACGTGATAGGAGTAACACACATCAAGTCGAAATTTTATTGCGGAATAATCAATTTTCCTTAGCGAAAGAGAAAATAGAATATGGTGGAGTAATCTTGTATGTCCATAACTCCCTCCAATCATCACTGTTAAAAACAGAGGCAGTAACAAATGTTGATATATTGTTTGTAGAAATTAAAAACAATTGCAGTAAATCTAAAATAATGTTTTGAGCTTGTTTATAGAACACCTGGTCAACTGCTGGAAAATGATGAAAAATTATTTGATTTAATCTCAGAAACTAACCAACGCTGCAAGACAGTAATCATGGGAGACTAACTTAAAGGTTGAGAGATGGGGCGAGGATTCTAATTCGCATACAGGCCGAGATTGTATAGTAACTTACTAGAAAGTGACTTCTACTAATGCGTAAACAGCCCTACCCAAGAAAATAATATCCTAGATCTCATATTTTCTACAATAGAGAATCTTGTAAATGAAGTGAATGTCGGACCAATATTCAGTACTCGCGATCATCGTATCATCACATTCAAAATAAAAATGGGAGTTAGTTTATCTAAGCTCAGCGAGGAGAAAGTACCCGACTTCCGTAGAGCCAATTTTAACAGACGCCGATCGTTACTAGAAAACTCAGACTGGAGCAAAACTTCGAACGAAATTGATATTGATAAACCGTGGGAAAAATTCAACACGGGGCTAAACAGTGCTTTAAACCTCTGTGTTCCCTATCGTGAGAGGCGTCCAGCAACAAATAAACCAAAGTAGTCGAATAGGGAAATTAGTAACAACCTCTCGTAAAAAGTGTGCGTACAAAAAATATTTATCAACTAAAAGCCAAGACGATAAACTAATAATAGACAGAATTCGCCGTGAAATAAAACACTGATAAAGCGTAGTAAGAAAAATCTTGAAGAGTATATTGCTGAGGCAAGCAAATCGAGCCCTAAAGAATTCTATAGCTATGCGAATAAGATGAAAACGCTTACCCGTGGCATTGGATCACTAAACAACGATGAAGGTAAACATACGGATGATGAAAATGAGATATCTTCAATCTTTAATATTTTTTCTGCATCCGCCACCAGAACAAACGTCCCAAAACGTCTTAAATCAACTCATAATGACCAAAAGTAATGTCGTACAAGTAATTGATAAGCTCAAAATAAATAACTCCCCAAGACCTGACAAAATTTCACCTAGAATTCTGCGAGAAGTCAAAAACCAAATCAATAAACCCTTGTGCATCCTTTTCAATAAATATTTAACCCTTGGTAAATTCCCATCAGATTGGAAATGTGCTAACGTAACACCAATATTCAAGAAAGGGGACAAATCACAACCAGGCAACTACAGACAGATTAGTGTGACTTTGATTGTGTGTAAACTGCTAGAGATCATCATTTGCGACAGTGTAGTAACATTTTTAGAAGAAAATTAAATTATGAAAGATTCACAACATGGCTTCCGTAGCAAACGCTCATGTTTAATTAATCTCCTCGACTTCTTTCATGACGTCTTTAGCAAATACGAGGAATGTAGATCTCTCTATATAATTTATCTAGATTTTCAGAAGGCATTCGATAAAGTTCCCCATAAACGATTGCTCGACAAATTAAAAACGCACAGTATTTCTGGTAGTATCCACAACTTGATTAAAGAATGGCTCTCTGAGGAAAAAAATAGTTGTAATTAACGGGGCTTGACGTTAAAAGTCGCGTACCGCAAGGATCAGTTTTGGGACCCATTTTGTTCTTAACGGACTGTGGGGCGCGAAAACACGAAAACTTCTGGAAAATTAACGAATTTTAGGTAAACATTTCAAAAGATTCTCTATGATGGTGGTAACACTTCGACCAAATATTACAGCTCAATTCCGTTTCTTTTCTTATATATAAAATAAAATAGATAATTTTTTGGCGACCTCTGGAAACCCCATTGCATGAAAAAAACATTCTGTATATTGAAATAAAGTCAAAATTTTGATAGCCAGTTCTGTTTTGTTTACTATAATTGATATCTATGGAGATATCTGGCAACTTGCCCAACACTAAATCATCAATCACCACAAGGATCTCAGTATCTCTTCAAAGCTAAAGGAGAAAGGAAGTCGCCCTGTCGCGTATCTGTCAGCCTACCAGTCACGCACGCGATCGTATCATCTTTTATTCTACCAACAGGTAAGCATGCAAAAGATTCTCTATGATGGTTGTAACACTTCGACCAAATATTACAGCTCAATTTTTCTTATATATAAAATAAAATAGATAAATTATTGGCGACATCTGGCAACCCCATTCCATGAAAAAAAAAACATTCTTTATATTAAGATAAAGTCAAATTTTCGATAACCAGTTCAGTTTTGTTTAAGTTGTAAACGGAAACGTAAAGAAATAGACAATGTCACGAGTGAGTACGCGGCCGGAGGATTCTAAATGCCGGTGCGCTCCTTTAAACTTTAAATGCCTCTCCTGAAAAGTTTATGTTTTTTATATTTAATTAACCATATCTCTGTTTCTTTTTTGTCCAATTTTATTCATTCTTTCGAATTTGTAAAGAAAAATAGTAATTCTTTAATTTGGAAAGAAAAAATATAGGAAACTGTAACTTAATTTTTTATTTCATTTATCATAGCAGATTTCCACTGCTGAAGTTTCTACTATTCAAAATTAAAAAATCATAAAAAAATAAAAGAAAGTAAGAAATATTCTAATTTAGTGAAGTTGTTCCCAAGTCTCTAATCTTTCATTTCCTACATAGTAGGCTGATTACCTATGCCTATGGATACTTCAATGACCACAGATACCATCATAAAAAAAAAATAGCTACACCTAATATATACATGTTACTAAAACAATTTAATATGCAATAATACTCTTTCCGATAGAGTAAGTATACATAAGTTCACCAAAGAAATTGAACAACTTTTATGACACGTTAAACTATAAGCACTTCCCACAGTCCCTTAATATATGTAAATGATCTAGACGACGACCTCCTCTGCAAAGTATCAAAATTTGCTGATGACACAAAAATTACCTGTAAAGTAACAACCACCATAGAGAGAGAAACTCTGCAATCTGATCTAGACAGATTATCAAACTGGGTAAGCAAATAGCAAATGAAATTCAATGTTAACAAATGTAAAGTCATGCACATTGGAAGTAAAAATTATCACATCCAATACCAGATGAACGGTGATATACTGGATGCAGTAACTAAAGAAAAAGGTCTAGGAGTTTTAATGTCAAATGACTTAAAGCCAAGTCAACATTGCTCAGAAGTTGTTAAAACAGCAAATAAATTGATTGGATCTATCGGAAGAGTCTTCGAAAATAAATTAAAAAAAAAAAATGTTGCTAAACCTTTATAATTCATTCGTCCATTCCCATCTCGAATACTGTGTACAATTTTGGTCCCCATACTACCAGAAAAATATTAGTAAACTAGAAAGAGTGCAACGGAGAATGACCAAAATGATACCAAGGCTGAGAAATCTGCCGTATGGAGAAAGACTTAAAAGTCTAACTTTATTCTCACTTTCAAATAGGAGAATGCGAGGAGATTTAATCGAGGTTTTTAAAACGCTCAAAGGCTTTGACAACATCAGTGTCGAAGATTACTTCTTATTAGACCAATCAAATACAAGAAGACGTCACGATTTTAAAGTAATTGGTAAAAGATTTTCGTCAAATGAAAATAAGCATTTCTTCTTTAACCGGATTGTTAATGTGTGGAATTCGTTACCTTCCACAGTCATTGAAAGTAACACAATAATAACGTTTGAAAATCGCCTAGATAAGTACTTGGACTCTAATCCGCAAATGAAATATTATCCCTTGCAATAAAAGATCTGACAGCCCTGCATTTAATTGTAATTGGATAGGATAGTGGTAGCGGTAGTGTTAGTTCATCCTTTATCGCCTAGTTGTCCTGTTTTCTTAACTGTAGCTTAATATAGTAAACAAACAGCCTCGTTAGGGCCAGTAGGCATGCTGTTGCTTGTTATTCCCTTGTGTTCTTTTGTGTTCCTCCTCCTCCTCCTCTTCCTCCTCCTCCTCCTCCTCCTCTTCCTCCTCCTCCTCCTCCTCCATCTTCTGACCTTCCCCTCCTCCTCTTTCTCTTCTTTCCCTCCTCCGCCTCCTTTTCCCCCTCCTCCTCCCCCTCCTCCTCCTCCTCCGCCCTCTCACCCTATCTTCATTCACCATTTGTCTTCCTTTATATCTCCCTCTATTACTTCTCTCTCTCTCTCTCTCTCTCTCTCTCTCTCTCTCTCTCTCTCTCTCTCTCTCTCTCTCTCTCTCTCTCTCTCTCTCTCTCTCTCTCTCTCTCTCTCTCTCTCTCTCTCTCTCTCTCTCTCTCTCTCTCTCTCTCTCTCTCTCTCTCTTTCTCTCTTTCTCTCTCTCTCTTTCTCTCTCTCTTTTCCTTTCTCTTTAACTTATATTTTTTCCGTTCTCCCTCTCCTTTTTCCCCCTTTCCACACCACCTGTCATCCTCCCTCTGCCTTTCTCTTTGACTTCTCAGCAATTCGTCTTTCATTGTTTTTACTTTCTTCGGGCCCTTGTTTCTTTCGTCTGTCTCTTCCTCTCTCCTTCTCCTCCATATCTTTCCCTACTCCACTTTTGCTCGTTCGACTTATCCATACCAATGTTTGTTTGACCCCTTTGGAACGCTCTTGTCATTTGCTGCTAGCTAACATCGGACTGTTTTGCTAATCAACCATTAGAGTATCCTGATCGGTTTTTTTTTACTAGTTTGTTACGTGTTCGGACAAATATAGCACGTGATAACTTGTACATGCATCAGCTAAATCTAAACTCCTAGAGCCTTTGTATATCTGGGGTGAGATGGAAGACTCGCATCATGTTACACACAAAGAAATATAATCGGATTAAATATAAAGCTGGATATAATACTTAAGCATCTCCAATACCACCGCTTATGTACACAGCCGTTATATACCTTATATTTGTCTGTTTTCCTTATTCTGTGTCCTTTTCCTTCTCTTGTGTGTCATCTATCGCACATTCTCTCATGCTTATATTCCCTTCTCGATGTTCTTTTCTCTCTTCTATTTTTCAACTCAAGTTTGATTTTGAGTTTTCGTTCTCTGAATCCTTATCTTTCTTATTCCCATTTTATGTTTTCTTCTTTTTTTCTCTCTTCATCTTTTGCTACGCATTCTTTACCTCTGTGGACTTTAATTTCCTCGCGTGATTGATCATCCTCTATGTTTGTTCGTCCTCCGTTTATTTTTTGCTCCTTTTCTTCATTTCCAGGATTTCGACATTATCTCCTTCCGCCCTTTCTCATCCCCCCTCTCCCATTCTCTCTCTCTCTCTCTCTCTCTCTCTCTCTCTCTCTCTCTCTCTCTCTCTCTCTCTCTCTCTCTCTCTCTCTCTCTCTCTCTCTCTCTCTCTCTCTCTCTCTCTCTCTCTCTCTCTCTCTCTCTCTCTCTCTCTCTCTCTCTCTCTCTCTCTCTCTCTCTCTCTCTCTCTCTCTCTCTCTCTCTCTCTCT
>NC_134793.1:51081730-51084230 GCF_046742065.1 Oratosquilla oratoria
AATGGGGAAAAATTTACATGGAGCAATGTTACTAGTGGGGTCCCCCAGGGCTCGGTTTTGGGTCCTTTGTTGTTCATTATGTACATAAACGACTTAGACGATGGGATAAATAGTGGTGTTAGTAAGTTTGCAGACGACACTAAAATAGGACGCCTAATTAGGTCAGGAGACGACGCAGAGATTCTGCAGGATGATCTTAACAGATTGTTCACATGGTCGGTGAAATGGTAAATGAACTTCAATATCTCTAAGTGTAGCGTGTTAAACGTAGGGCTACACAACCCCTAAAATAGATACAGCTTAGATAACACGCTTTTAGAGAAAACTGAGTGCGAGAGAGACTTGGTAGTTCTAGTGAGTCTGGATCTTAAAGCCAGGAAACAGTGCATTAGCGCCAGGAATAAAGCTAACAGAGCATTAGGTTTCATTGCTAGGACGGTAACGAATAGAAGTGCAGAGGTAATTATCAAACTCTATCCAGCGATAGTTAGACCCATCCTTGACTATGCGGTACAGTTTTGCTCTCCATCCTAAAGAATGGACATTTGTTCATTAAAATCAGTACAGAGAAGAATGATCAAAATGATACGTGGACTCAGAAATTTGCCTTACGAAGAGAGGCTTAGGTACCTTAACTTACATTCTCTGGAAAGACGCAGAGTACGGGGTGATCTAATAGAGGTGTTCAAGTGGATCAAAGCCATTAACAAGGGTGATGCAAACAAGGTCTTCATATTAAAACAACAGGGTAGGACTCGCAGTAATGATTTTAAACTAGACAAATTTAGATTTGAGAAGGAAAAAGGCAAGAATTGTTTTTACTAATAGGATGGTCGACGAATGGAATAGCCTTAGTAACCATGTAGTAAGCGCTGAAACTATCAGTTGTTTTAAGAAACGACTATGTTCATATGTTCTTATGTACTACTACTACTGCTAATTCTGCTAATTTTATATATATATATATATATATATATATATATATATATATATATATATATATATATATATAAATATAAAACTACGACCTCCATGCTCGTGGAACTATCTCCCACAGACACAGGTCATTGGCCCCTCTCCCGCCAATGACTGTGGCCGACGACCCTTTTATTTATCTATTTATTTACTTAACTATTTTTAATAATGCCTAATACAAAAGTTCATTTATCCTACTGTCAACCACCGTCTGCTCAAAATCTATGTTTTGTATATGTGCTGATTTGGGCGGAGGGGGCCTGGAACCTCTCAGGCATATGAGGGTTGATCTTAGGAGTGAGAATGACAGTCTACATCTCATCCATGAAACAATTATGCTTTTTGGTTGTTGTTTCTTTTCAGCCACTACCTCAGCCAGCCGAGCGTAGAATGTCTTTGCTCTAGGAACCATCCCATCTGAAGTCGTAAAGGTTATAGGAGTGAATGAGCCCTGGTCTACATTCTGTATGCGCTCTTCGTACATCCTGATTTTCTCATACTCGTTCCGGGAGTGGGATGCCACAATGGTTAGGTTGCTGTAACAGGGGGCCATCGGATCAAATATTCGCATGTCAAAGAAAGCCAATTGTCCTCGTGTCCAGAAACCTCTTGCGCTGCCATCCACTCTTGCTTCATCTGATGTGTTGGACGTGTGGTATCTGAAGTTCTCTCCTCCTAGTCTGAGTAATGTTGGTTCGATAGTCACATCCTTGCACACCTCCTGAAGCATTTGGACAGTGAGATCTCTTACCTCATCGTGTTGCATGCAAATGAAACGACCCTGCTTGCATATCATCGCATTGTCTGGAGTAAATTGTATACACAGGAGCATCTGTTAGGCAGCCCTCCCAATGGCCATCCATACCTCAGGGCAATGGCATCCGTGAATTCTCTTTTGTCCCTTTGCCCTGATTGGTAGTGCTGTCCGCCAATTGGATGCCCCAACTTCCTGCGCCATTGTTATATATTTTTTATATATATATAATTCGATAGCCGGGCTAGAAGTGTTTGAAGTTCCTTCTTCTGCCTCTCCTCCCTTTCCTTTGAAATGTTTCTTCTGATTTCTCTAATTTCCTCCATGATAGTCTCCTTCCGTTGATCTTGTGACACGATGTTGTTTGTCAATGAGGACGTGAGTTTCATGGAGTTTTGGTGTTCTGTGTCGGCAAGGTTTAGCGGGTTGGAGATGCCTAGCTCTCCCATTCTAGGTGGAAGTTCCATAAGTTTTCTTTCCTCTTCGTTTATTGTCCGTCCGTTGGTGATGGCCGGTACTAGCTCGCTTCTTATGGTTTCTTCAAGGGGTCTTAGTAGGTCGGTGATGTTAGGTACCGTCCTTAATATGTAGTTCCACTTATGTTTCACACCGTATATGAATGCGGCATATGACGCCTGCGGTTCGGTCTTTGCAAAGTTGGCTAGAAGCCTAACATTCGCCACCCATTCGTTAACTTTCTTTTCAACATTATAAATTTTAAAGGATTCTGAGCCGATCACTGCACCGAGATGTCTTTCCCCCTCTTTTGTT
>NC_134793.1:51091730-51101730 GCF_046742065.1 Oratosquilla oratoria
CTTCTTCTTCTTCTTCTTCTTCTTCTTCTTCTTCTTCTTCTTCTTCTTCTTCTTCTTCTTCTTCTTCTTCTTCTTCTTCTCCTTCTCCTCCTTCTCTTCTCCTTCTCCTTCTCCTTCTCCTTCTCCTTTTCCTTCTCCTTCTCCTTCTCCTTCTCCTTCTCCTTCTCCTTCTCCTTCTCCTTCTCCTTCTCCTTCTTCTCCTTCTCTTTCTCTTTCTCCTTCTCCTTATTACTGACGGTTGCACTAATCTCCAACGAATTTCTTAGCAAATTTTCGTTCTTCTATAGGCCCCATGCCTAGTCCTTCACTCAAAGCTTGAGGGTGAATTAAATGATGTTGAATTTTTTATCTTCATTCTACTACTTAGTTTTGTGAGCTACACCCAGAGAGTCCTGTTTGGGATTCCTCTACAATACGTCAACCCACCTTCGTTTTGACGTCACTATTTTATTAATCCAATATCCTTTTACTTCTCAAACAAGTGCCACTCCTTAAGGGTGTGACTTTACCTCCCCGTGCCAATAATTTTTTTCCTCCTCCACCTTTTTCTCCAATCAGAGAGGCTGTTATACTGTTTCAAACGATATTATTACGTAAGCCTTATGTCGCAACGGAAACGGCTTATACGCTTACAATTTTTGTTGCATCAGCATTGTTTACAAATCAGTCACATCAGCACCTCTCGATATCCCAAGTTTACAAACACCAGACAGCAACTCTGCCATTCTGCAATTGAGCAACTATGCAACCCGCAGTCTGCCATTGTATTATAACAACCTAATAAAATGACTATAAATTTTACCTTCCTTCTCTCCTACCCCCTTTTCTACTCGACTGTCTCCCTCTACCTACCGGCCTCTTACAGGGCTCGGCAGCTACCGTTTGTAGTCCCGACCAATGATTTCTGTTACCCTCTTACTGGGCTTGGACTACTTCCAATTTAGGACTTATTCCATTACAATTTATTGAAATTTTGGTCTTATTAGGGAAAAATAGATATTGGGATCCTTGTATGTTACTATGAGAAATCTGGTCAACCAAAATTTTCTTATAATGACAATTATTCATCACAGACACATTTCTAACCAGAGAAGCTTCACATGAATTTTTCAAAGCTTCCCAAAACACAAAAAGAGAAGAATAGCAAAGATAAAGATTCTTATTAACTCTTTTACAATCACTTAATTTATCACGCTCTCTTTTAGGTTGTCTACAGAAAGGCTGTGGTTGATTGGATCTGCAACTGAAATATCAACTTCATATAATGAATTATTTACCTTCACAGGGAATGGTATTAATTTAAATAAGTTAGATCTTAAGTTGGAAGAAAAAGGAATTTCTATTATCACTGAGGTGACATTTAAATATGAATTTAACAAAGGGTAATATAATGCCACATTAGCTTTCTCAAAGAAAGGTTAAAAGTTCCAATCCTTCTTTGCTGAATTAATTATATTTATAAATTGAGGTATTGGGAGAAGAGAAGATGTTACTTGACCTGAATTTGCTAGAAATAAATCTTGCACTCACCATGCATAGAAAAAAATAATTTTGCAGTCTTCATCTGTAAAATGCATCAAGATTAATATTCAATTCACAAAGAATATTGTCATAATATTCTCTATACTCTTCTGGTTCATTAAAATTGATACATAGGGTATCACAAGAATCATCTTCATAGATCTGCAACCTAACTTTCTTCTTATCATCCAAATGGCCTAATAATTCTTCCTTGTTTTCTACATAGACTAAATTCAATTTATTTTCACCTGCAGAACCAATTACTCTATATGGACCTGAGTACCTTGGTAAAAGTTTATTATAGGGTGAGAGTACTTTGACCATGAATAAATATCCTGTTTTTAATTCTATTTTATGTGCTACTTTGTGTTGTTGCTTTTTTATCTCTTGTGAATAATCCTGCATATGTTCTCTAACTCATTGGTGAATACTTTGAAAAGTATTTATACTATTTGAGATATCATCATCTATATTCTACACAGGTTTCTGATCTGTAGTCAAAACTTCATGTTGAAGAGATTTTGTCTTTCCCAAAAATTGTAAAATGAGGTGTATCCCCTGTTGCTATATTGATTTGGTTGTTCAGAGTACACTTAACACAAGGAATTCAAGTATCCCAGGTTATACTATTAGGACTTATCATACTTCTAAGACATGTAATAATTTTCTTATTCAACCTTTATACAACTCCATTACTTTGTGGATAATTCTCTAAGATATTGACTTTCTTGATCTTAAATAAACTACATAATTTTTCCAAGATTTTGTTATTACATTCAGTTCCATTATCCAAAACTAAGATCTTAGGTGTAGTGAAATTACAGATTATCTAATCATAGATTACTGAAGCAATAGTTTCAGCTTTCTTATTTGGAATGGGTTGTAAAATACAAAATCTTGAAAAATAATAAATGACAACAAATACATATTCTTATCGACTCTCAGACATAGGTAACTCCAATGTATCAATGTGAACTCTTTCCCATGATTTCTGTGGAATGGGATAGGTAAGTATAGGAGCAGGTTTTGGTGTATTTCCTTTCACCTTAGCACATTTCAATTTTTTTCTACATAACACTGGCCTGCAAAGTTTCAAAGGTAAAGCATCTGATAACTGATTCTAGGGTAATTTGCTATGCAGAATCTAAAAATCACACTCATTTTGTTCAATCAGGTCACGTTTTTGAGATACGAGGCGGTAAAAATAATTAAAAACGCCATTTAGTGCTATTTATTCCCTTTAATTTTGGAAAAAATTCTTGACAAAAGAAATAATTTTTTCTTGCATAGTTCAGAAGATAAAGAGGATATATTACAGAAAATCTAATCATGGATGAAGGGCCTTTTCAGTGACTTTCTCCTGTGTTGGGCAGCCACCACGTCTCGTTTCAAACACCAACAGTAGTCCGCAAGAAAGTTCACATCCCACCGGCCTTGGTAGCGTTCTTCCATGACACGAATATCCTGGTGGAAACGTTCTCCCTGTTCCTCACTGAAGTCACCACAGTTCTGAGGGAAATAGTCTAAGTGGGACCGTAGAAAGTGCATTTTGACTGACATGCGAGCCCCTAATTTTTGATAGCTCTTCAAGAGCTCATCGACTTCTTTCTCGTATTCTGCACTTCGGTTATTTCCTAGAAAGTTTCTTATCACTGACTTAAGCGACCACCAAACGGACAGCTCAGCTGCATTCAGTGCATCGTCAAACATTGAGTCCTTCATAAGTTCCCTTATCTGAGGCCCATCAAAGATGCCAGCCTTAAGCTTTTCCAGACTGATCCGAGGAAACTTCTGCTGAAGAAAAGTAAATCCCATGCCGTCCCAGTTTGATATGTAAAGGTGGGAGTAAGACCTTGTTTGGTTCAACAAGAGAACGAGCCTGAACATTGTGTGAACCAGGTTCCAAACGTTGTCGTGGTGGCCATTCTTGTCTGACAAAATGTTGATCATCAGCCCGACTATCCCACAAACACAAAAAGCATGGATACTTTGTGTACCCACCCTGTAGTCCCAAAACCAATCCAACTACCTTAAGATCTCCACAGATCAACCAACCATGGTCATTGTAGTTCAGAGCAGACAGTAGCTGATCCATGTTGTCATGAGTTTCTTTCATTTGCACCGAATGGCCGATTGGAATTGAAGAGTATTTATTTCCGTTGTGAAGGACTGCTTTGAGACTTCTGCTGGAAGAGTCGATGAACAGTCTCCATTCAGTAGCAACATAGTCCAGCCCCATTGATTGAATCAAACCAGCAATGTTGTTGCAGTAAACTAATGACGAGTCCTTCTGGGTTGTGAAGAACTGTCTAAATTCTCATTCACGCTCTCGGTACAAAAAGAATTTTGTATAAGGTGCTATCAAATTTTTCTAACGAAGACGAGAACCCAGAAGCTGTGCTGATTCCTTTGATAGGTTTAGATCCCGTGTCAGGTCATTGAGATCTGCTTGTGTTAGAGGCACTGGCCGGTCATTCTCTTCTGGCATGTATTCTCCACCCTCTGCCCTGTCTAGTGCGTTATCAGATTCCGATTCAGAGCTAGATTCCATTGCAACATCTGGCTCGGGAACGGGCAGGCCTGGACTATGAGGGACTGGTCGTATGGCAGACGGAACATTAGGATACTGAATACAATGCTTGTTCTTGCGGTTGACTCCTTTAAGATTAGTCATGCAGAAATAGCAGTCTGACACATGATCTTTACCCTCTCTCCAAACCATTGGAACAGCGAATGGCATACCTTTCCTTTTTTTATTTCTCCAATCACGCAAGTTCTCCATACATGTTTTGCAGCTAACATGGGGTGCAAATGGCTTGTCCTGGTCCCCAAGCTTAACTCCAAAGTAAGTATGATATGCCTTCTTCACAAAATCAGTTATATTTGCTAGTCGACGAGGAAGAATCACATTACCACATATGTAGCAGAACCTATCAGGATGATTTGTGCATTTGCGTTCCATTTTCTGTCAATCTAAGATACGTGTCCAAAATAGAAACACAAGAAGCACAGATTTTTGTAAAAAGCACAGATTTATATAAAATCAGTCACATTGATTGGAGATCACACTTTTCTAAACCATTTTCAGTTTCAGTGTTGTCAATGCAGTTTGTCAATGTAGTCAATGCAGTTTCAGTTTCAGTTTCGGTTTCAGTTTCCTGAAAGTAAACAAAAACATCATTAGGTTTCAGTATCAGTTTCGGGGTGCTACAGTATAATTTTTATGCAAAAAAAAAATAAGAATAGGCTATACCTGCAGCCTCGTTTTCCTTATACTTAGTACTATACAAGGCCCAAAAGTCGCACTTCTCATATCTCAAAAACTAGACCTGATCCAAGGAAACGGATGACATTTTTTGATTCAGCGCACCAAAAAACCTATAAATCACTTGAAAAACCTTCGACCTTTGAAAAAAAAAAAAAAAAATTAACGCAGGCCAAAAATACCTGGCCAAAAATATTTAAGTTGTGCTTGTCTATAAGTTTTATCCTTTCCTGGATGTGAGCTACAATCACTATCATGAAGTAACTTCAATATCTCTTTTACAAGAGTTTGTGATATTACCAACTGATTTACTGGACCTCTAGAAATATCTTTTCCACTTACAACTGTTTTTCTATACAAAAGTTTATTAGTCAAATTAAATTCCTCTATCTTACCCCTTTGGTAGTTTTAGAGGATTTCCTCTTGGGTTCATCAAATACTTGACTAATGAATCACATATCTTATCATCCCTCTGTTCTCTTATTAGCATTTCCTCATCTAACATTACCAACTCCTCTATACTATATACAAAATTAATCAACCCAGTCATTGGTTGACTAATGTTTCTAGAAAGTGCATCTGGCGCAACATTCTTTCTACCCTTCAATATATTCAAATTGAACTTCATAGCACTGAAGTATCGCGAATCATCTAGCAAGTCTGCCCCTAAGATTCTTATGCTAAATAAGTTCTGAATAGCTGTATGATCAGCCCAAACTCTGATTGGATATCCTAGTATCATATCCCTAAGGAATAAATTACTGCTAAAGTTTCTCTTTCTGTTATAGAGTAGTTTCTCTCTGCATTATTACAAAGTCTTGAAGTGTAAGCTATTAGTTTCAAAGTTCCATTTCTCTCTTGTAACAGTATACCTCCTAATCCTATGTCAGATGCATCAGTGCAAAGAATGGATTCTTTTTCATAGTCAGGAAATATTAAAATAGGTGAACTCGTGAGTTTATCTTTCAACTTGTCAAAAGCTTGCTGCTGTGCAGGTCCCCATATGAACTTTGAGTCATTGCTTAAAAAAAAAAAAAATGAAATAGCAATGTCAGCATACCGTTGAATGAATTTTCTATAATATCCTGTCAATCCCAAAAAGCTCCTAAACTTGCTATATTGGTTGGAACTGGAAAATTCTTCACTGCCGCAACTTTTGAATTCACTGTACCAAGTCCATGTCTATCCATCTTATGTCCCAAATAAATAACACTGTCTTGCAAGAACTTACATTTTTCAAGTTTCACTTTCAATCCTGCTTCAACTGGTCTTGAGAATATCAAATCTAATTTCTTGAAGTGCTCAACTGCTGTCTGAGAAACTATTAAAATGTCATCTAGAAATACACTGGCAGTGTTTCCTAACAATCAATCTAGAATTGTATTCATTAATCTCATGTAAGTTAATGAACTATTACATAACCCAAATGGCATTCGCTTGAACTCATAATGCCCCATTGGAGTAGAAAATGCTATGAACTCTCTTGAGTTTTCATGCAACTCTATTTACCAAAAAGCATATTTGATATATATTGTGCTAAAATATCTATTCTCAGTTCCCAAACTTCTTAAAATGTCACCGATCGCATGTAATGGTAACCTGTCACGAATGGTGTGCTTATTCAATTCCCTATAATCAATAACTGGACGCATAGTACCATCTGATTTTGGCACTAAAATCAAAGGAAAGTTCCACTCACTTTATCTATGTTCAATAATATCCTGCAATAACATTTCAGTAACCAGTTTATCTACCGCTAATTTAGAGTGAGGAACTCTGTAGGCGGGTATGTAAATAGGCTGTGTTCCTGGTTTTAATTTAATCTGATGTTTTAAAACAGTTGCTTTGCCTAAGGCGTCCCCCGGCAAAGCAATTGTTTTGTTTTTGTGCTTCACAAGCAAAGCAACTAAAATTTCATCCAACTTAGGGCAATTTGTAGGCTCTAATAGATCCTTGTATTTCTTTCTTAAATATATTTCTTCTTGAACTGAACAGCTTGATGGAATTGGTAAGTCTACCTCCTCACTACTCTCATTTAAAATCTTAATAGGTTTTGTACACACCTGAAAACATCCTATTTGTGTACCTTTCCTTAAAACTATATTTTTATTCATAGCGTTAATTATTAATATTTCTACTAACTTCAAACCTTTTAATCTCATTGATTCTGGGATTATAATTATTTCAGAGTCTACAATAACTCCTTTCAATTGCACTTCCACCCTATTAATTGCTCTGGAGTGTAATAACGTTGAATTTATTACGCCACCATCCAAAATTTGCAAGGCTTCATTTGTAGTTGATGAATTTGTAATTTCTGGGATTTCCTGAACATCTGAGTTAGGTTCACTACAAGTTGCTTTACTTTCTGTTGATCTGGACCGATCGGCCTCGTTATCTAAAGTAAAAATGTTATCTTTCTTATCTATGTCTAGGGATTCATTGATTCCTGTCACTGGTCTTAAGTCTGGTTGATTTAAAAATGGGATTAACTGTGATTTCACTAAGATCCCTAAGTCAGCAGGACATATGACCATGTTCTCTTTTCTCATAGTTGTAAATCCCATCAATTAGTCTCCTGGAAAAACATATTCTTCTACAATTATCACTGGAATGTT
The DNA here is from genome assembly GCF_046742065.1 of Oratosquilla oratoria. Lineage (NCBI taxonomy): Eukaryota > Metazoa > Arthropoda > Malacostraca > Stomatopoda > Squillidae > Oratosquilla > Oratosquilla oratoria. Next base: position 51,099,135 of record NC_134793.1, read on the forward strand.
CAAATGTTCATTTATATATATAAGATAACTTCTATTTCAACCTTACCTAATGTATTTAATTGATTTCCAGTTACTTCTTGCAATGAGTAACGGATTGGTTCCAATATTTTCACTCCTGGTTTCAACTGGTTTAAAACTTTACTGGTAATTACATTAACTACAGATCCTGTATCAATAAATACTTGAATAGGCTTGTTGAACACTCTACCAGCAATGAGAGGTCCTACAGAAGTTCTTCCAATAGTAATTATCAGTTTGTCTTTGATGTTGGAGGTTTCTTTCACCCTACTATTATTCCTATCTTTAACACAATACCGTCTATCGGTATATATGTGGGGAGTTCTAAAATATTGATTTATTCTGTGTCTGGGGGTTTTCTTCTTGTTTCCTGGTGCATACGAAAATTTCTACATTCATGGGTTTTATGGCCTATTCTTTGGTGATACATACAGAATGGTGGGTTTCTACACTGATATTCATCATGACCCTCATATTTGCAATTTCTACAACTAATTTCATAAAAACAGTCTTGTACTTTGTGTTCCCAGGTATTACAATTAAAACATAGGATTCTAGTATCCCTGGATGGACTTTTAACATTTCGTCTATGTCCTACTTCTGTTTTCTTAAATTCTCTTGATTTCCTATGTTGGCCCACTGTCATTACATATGGATTTATTATTCTGATCTCACTGTACCCTTGAAGAAGATAATCTACTTCCCCTAAATTTAAATTTGACTTTAAATCTTTATAAAGCTTTTCTGCCGTTAAATCATCTGAATTTTTGGTTAACAGTCCAAATGTGATCAATTTTATTACCTGAGAAACTTCCATTTTGTCACTAGATTTTTTATCCAATCTGAATCTTTCAAGATAGATTTCATGTCTTTTGACCATCTATCCAAGCTAGCTGAGTATTCTATGTCTGATTCACTTGTTCTAACTTCTTTGATCATTTTTACCCAAGACCTGATAGGATCCTGATCACATTTGGACATAAAATGTTTAATGAATGCTTTCTTATAAGCTTCATATTGGTTGATATCTTCCGTTTGCTGGAAATTTATGATAAACCTAGCTCTATCCTTCTCAGGATCTATATTTTCCTTTAAATTTCTATTTTCCTTTTTTCATCTGTTATATTTTTGCTCACAACTAAGGTATCTATTTGGGCAAGGAACTTATTAACTCCTAAGGTGTTAACTTTCCCTGTGAATTTGGGAATATTAATATTGGAGGTATGAACCTCACGTCTTAATATTGAATTGTTCATACCTTCAATAGTTGATTTGACTTTATTGTCTCCACGTAGTCTTCCTTGCGTACGTCACTCTCAACGTCTCTCGTCAGTGTCGAAGTTCATCAACCTCGTTGCTCATCAGCCTCATCGTCTCTCGTCTTGAAGATGCCTTGAAGGTTTTAGTTGCTCCGTAGTAAGATCGCCTTGAAGAACTACGTTTGGTTGCGGTTGCGTCGTGTGGTTGTGGTTGGTTGTGCACCGCGTGGTTGTGGTGTGCACTATTTCCAGTCTCTTCAGTTCGTCCCTCGCTGTCCACCTTTGTTACTGACGGTTGCACTAATCTCCAACGAATTTCTTAGCAAGTTTTCATTCTTCTTTAGGTCCCATGCCTAGTCCTTCACTCAAAGCTTGAGGGGTGAATTAAATAAGGTTTAATTTTTTATCTTCATTCTACTACTTGGTTTTGTGAGCTACACTCAGAGTCCCGTTTGGGATCCCTCTATAATACGTCAAGCCACCTTCGTTCTGACGTCACTATTTCATTCATCCAATATCCTTTTACTGTGAGAATCAACACCGTGTTAGAACGAAACCTTTATCGGAACGACGTTTCGCTTATTACAGCTTTTTCAAGTACAGACATGACACACACTCTGAGCACATATAAGCCAACAGGGAAGGAACTGGGAGAGGTTTATCAGGGAGGGTGGGTGGTAGGTGGAGGGGGAGGAGGGGGACGGGTGGGACTTGGTGTAGAAAAAGGAGGACATTTCGGACAGTTTGTTGAAGTGGACTAAGGGGGCCATTGTGATTCATCCTTTTACTTCTCAAACAAGTGCCACTCCTTAAGGGTGTGACTTTACCTCCCTGCACCAATACTTTTTCTCCTTCTCAACATCTTTCTCCAATCAGAGAGGCTGTTATACTGTTTCAAACGATATTATTACGTAAGCATTATGTCGCAACGGAAATGGCTTATACGCTTACAATTTTTGCTACATTGTCATTGTTTACAAATCAGTCACATCAGCACCTCTCGATATCCCAAGTTTACAAACACCAGACGGCAACTCTGCCATTCTGCAATTCAACAACTATGCAACCCGCAGTCGGCCATTGTATCATAACAACCTAATAAAATGACTATAAATTTTACCTTCCTTCTCTCCTACCCCCTTTTCTACTCGACTGTCTACCTCTACCTACCGGCCTCTTACACTCCTTCTCTTTCTTCTTTTCCTTCTCCTTCCCCTTCTCCCTCTTTTTCTCCTTCTCCTTCTCCTTCGTCGTCGTCGTCGTCGTTGTCTTCTTCTTCTTCTTCTTCTTCTTCTTCTTCTTCTTCTTCTTCTTCTTCT
>NC_134793.1:51111730-51116730 GCF_046742065.1 Oratosquilla oratoria
TCTGCTACCAGGAGTACGGTGACTGAGTGGCACCTACCTTCACCTCATTTTGTGATATAGTTAAAGAAATAAGTTCTTCAGCATTTTCTCGTGTGCTGTACTAGCATTTAGTAGTAGCAGAGTTGGATACAGAAGAATAGATAGACAAAGACCTCAAGAAAGACAGTATATGAAATATATCAACCCAATTCTAACATCTCAGTCTTAATGCAAACGAAATTCATATCAAGGCGAGAAAACGGGAGCATTGGGAAACCATGGTTCCACGAGCACTGAATTGATGATGTCACCAAAGAAGAAGAAAGGATAGGGAAAGCTGTTGAAATAATTCATCATAAGCAGACCAACGAAGTCTCTTGCATTTACTTCTATCCTCAAGACTCTTTGATGGACAAATGTTTAGTTATAAGTAAATCAAAACCCTTTTGATATTAATGTACATAAGCAATTGTTTCAAAGAATTTATAGGTCCAACTGTATTAAAAGCAAAGAAGGAATACATACCCAGTATATTGGTATATCAAAACATACTGAACGTGTTGGTGTGGGTTTGTGCTCTTATCCACTGAATATTTTTACTGCTACTTTGTCACTTTTAGTTGATGAAGTCTTTACTAGGAATATGATCTGCACGAGAAATATAGCGCTTAAACCTTCAGGGTAGATGCATAATCGAAAAATAGATTATCTGATTGGCTAATTATAAAATGGACACTTACGTAATAAGAGCAATAGAACAACATTTTCATTCTTCACCATTGTAGAGATTTGTAAAGGCGGCGGCACACTAGACTAGCATGCTACTTGATTTTGCTATTTCGTTTGGATAGAAAAGACTTCGGTTACAATATCTTAGACTTTCGTTAGAACATCTCAACAATGTGTCTAACATTCGTATAGGTTTAACTTCTCTTAGTTCATCATTCATCTTCTCACTATATGACGCAAGAGTAATTTGACATCTGGAAATTTGAAAAAGGAAAGATCACAACCGAAGTCGATTCTGCTCAAACGAAGTAGCACGCTAGCGAGAAATGGTAATGTCCCGCAACTTTAAAGTGTTTTGTAGTTCAAGAAGCAGATATGAAGAAGTAATTGTTCTCAAGGCAATGTATGCAGCAGAGATTTGCAATATAAAGGAAGTGGAGAGGAAAAGCGTGAGATTAAGTGTTTGATTAATATTATTGGAGAGATGAAATAAATACAATAAAAATGTGGAACTTAGACATAAGATGAGAGTGAAAAGAGAGCTCTAGCATCGGTTCTCAATGAATGGTAAGGTGATCTGGGTATGTTAATTGAATGAATGAATAAAAAAAATAAAAACAAATAGTAAAAAGAGTGTCAAAAGCTGAAGTGAATACAGTGAAAATGAGAGGAGACCCGAGAATGAAGTTGACGGATGGACGCAAACGATAAAGTTGAATGGAGAGATATTGTGAATGGATGCGATGATACACTCTGAGGGAATATACAAACATACATATATATATATATGTATATATATATGTATATATATATATGTATATGTATATATATATACATATGTATACATATATACTTTTACACTTATATATATATATATATATATGTATATATATATATATACAGTATATATATATATACATATATATATATATATATATATATATATATATATATATATATGTACACATTTTAATAACCAAAATGCACTTTAATTCTAAGCCATCAACATCGGGAGAGCCAATGGAGGCCTCCGTCGGGTCTCCCGACGTTGATGGCTTAGAATTAAAGTGCTTTGTTGTTGTTAAAATGTATCTTTAATCACTGAGACCCATTCAGTGTTGTGTAAATACAATATACATACACACATATATATATATATATATATATATATATATATATGTATATATATATATGTATATATCCATATATATACATATATATATATATATATATATATATATATGTATGTATGTATGTATGTATGTATGTATGTACAGACGAAGAAAGTAGACACTAAACTTGTCGAAATAAGTTTATTCCTCCGCTTCGAACCCTGTGAAAGGTTCGTCTTTGGGGATACATAGAGATAGTAAAGGTAATCAATATAGATGGGCATGTGTGCTACCCTGGGAAAGGTCTCCCAAGCGACTGTTACTCTCCAGACAGTACATTCTTCACCAAGTAGGACACCAGTTCACAAAATGCCCATTTCAATAAAATACACATAGATACAAATATACACTTTCAAACACACACACACACACACCCGCGCGCGCGCGCGCATATATATATATATATATATATATATATATATATATATATATATATATATATATACATATATATATACACATACATATATACAAATATATATACATAATCCGTAAAACCAAATACAAATGAATATATAAATACAGAAACAGAAGAGACAAAATAGTCCAATAGAATAAGTCAACAAACACATAGAAAGGAGATGCAGCGTATAAATGTCAATAAATGAACCGAGGAGACAAAATCCTCATCTAGTGTATTGCAACACATTGCCCTCTTAAAAAAAACGAAAAGCGGGACACGGACCGGAGACAAGCCAAAAGACAAAAATCAAGCCCAGAAATGAGACCATCACAAGTAGGGATAGGGGAAATGCCATAGTGCTGCACCACCTATAGGAGGGACGATATTTCACTGCCGGGTCAGGTGCCTTTTGTCCAGCCTGTTCCTTGTTCCGAACAGGGTTCGAAACGTAGGAATAAACTTATTTCGATGAGTTTAGCATTTACTTTCTTCGTTCATACAATGGTTTCTGGACTCCAGCTGTTCACGAATATATACATATATATATATATATACATATATATATATATATATATATATATATATACATATATATATATATATACATATATATATATATATATATATATATATATATATATATCACTCGATTTGTGAATTGTTTTGAGTGAATGAGAAGGGGGTCTCCATGTGATAAAGCAATGAAAGTAAAACAGTCCCAGCTACCAGATTTTGTTGTGCCTCGCTGCATTGGTCTTAAGCCAAACCCTCCAGCTCCCCCTCCTACTTTCCTTTCACCTTCTCTCCCACATTTCAATTTACCTCTCATTAATCCTCTTCTTTTTCTCCTCCTGTTTTTACTTTCACTTCTTTATTATTTAGCTAATATGTGTCTTATCCCAATTTTTTCCGGCCCTTTCCTCATGTTGTTTTCCCCCTCATCTTAAATCACCACCTCCGATCACCCCTCCACTCCTCTCTTGCATCATTATTGGCCATAATGGAGCAAGGTCGGGTGATTAAGATGGCCCCACGGGGGCCGAGTAGGACCTAGGGGGACCGAAAGAGGGTAAAGGGATCCGGAGAGTCCAAGAGTGGACCAAGAAGAACAGACAAGAATCAAAAAGAGTGAATGAGAAAAGGGTGAAGAAAAATAAACGGGAAGTGTGACGGGAACAAAAGGGGATCTAAAGGACCAAAAAGGGATCGAGTAGTGAAGAGGAGGGCCGTGTAGGGACAGGTTAGTTTAGGAAGTAGGGAAGAGGGAAAGAATCGAAGATGGAGTACAAGGAGCATGGGGAGGGGATGGCAAACAAGGACTAAGCGGGCGGGCATGCGAATGATCGACGAGGGAGCGAGAAAGATCAAGGAGAGTTCACGTAATCGAGGAATAACTGAGGAGGGTCTAGCTCGACTCTGTATTTTCAAGTTCTTGGTCTCGGGGAAAATGTGGGGCAAAATCCACGTGAAAACAAACCTGAGGAGTAAAGAATTTTTCTTTTGTTCTTTTTTTATAGATGCTTACCTTAAATTAGATTTCACTAATATTTGCTTTACCATGTCCCTTGCCAAATTTGGCAGATAGAGTTCAAGTTCTATCATGTAAAAATTGCAAAATTTCACATATGATTGTGATTGAAACTGTCTTCTTTGTCATTTGTGTAGGTGTCAATCACCGCGCGTGAACATGAGAACATAAGAATGAAGGAGACTGAAAGAGACCATAAAGCCTACTCTATGCAGTTCTATGTTCATTACCACATATTATCTCCATCCAAAAAAGTTATCTAACCTTCTTTTAAAAAGAAACAATGATATCAACACTAACTACATTGTCACTAAGTCTATTCCATAGAGGATATAAAATCTTTCTTATGCATTACTACATATTTCTATCAGTGTCATCTTCTTGCTATCTAAATATCCTATCAGCATGGTAGCGTACTTTCTTTATTTTGTTCTTGATGTCGCCAGGTGATTTTATTCATTTGAATAGGCGTCACCATAGCAAGATTAAATTGATCAACCATTTTGGCATAAAGACGTCATTAGAATATTTCATTTTTTGTGTACACCAAACAGTTTTTTTAAAGAGACGAGACGCCATGACGGAAAGCAGCGATTTTGTTTTCTCAATTAATTTTTAATAGTTTTTTTTTCTATTCTAATGATAGCTGTGCTGTTGAACTTTTAATTTTCGTAAAGGAAATACGTTATCCCGTCTTTCAGAAAATTTCGATTTTAGCTAAAGACAACACCCTGAAGGGCATTAGCTTATCTGACATGCTTCAACGGATAATTTATGCAAGTTGGCTAATTTATGTCTATTATTGCAGCGTCCGAGATTACGTGCATACCCATCTACTTCATCAATTCTATGGGCAGTCGACGAGCTATTTTGGCGTCTTGCAGATATAACTCAGGCCTTAGAAGAAAGTGGACTGTTGGGGCAGGGAACAGTCACTGCTGGGAATCGGAGAGGAGTGCAGAACTCGAACCCACAACTAAACGAATACAAGACCGTCACACTTCCAATGACGCCACCAGAGCGCTACGTCTTAAGTCGTCTTTAATTCTTTCCCTGAAGGGGGAAGGTTTACCTAAGCTGAATGGAATCACCTGGTGACAGAGAAATTGGATATGAAAATAAAGCAAGGAGAAAGGGTAAATAATCGTGGGTTTATTGTTGTAGATTTTAAAAGTATATCAACTTTTCA
>NC_134793.1:51136730-51141730 GCF_046742065.1 Oratosquilla oratoria
TTTATATTATTCTGTTTCAACTTCTATATATCTTTGTTCACTTGCGTGATTTTGTCCTAATATATATATATTTCTTAATCTCTTTAGTTAATTTTCTTTTCTTAGTATGGCTTCTTTGGTGACATTTTGATTTATCTCTTTATTTTTTCACTCTATTTTTTCAGTTAGATTTTCTTTTGACTTTTGTAATCATTATCATTGGGTAACTGATATCTAGTTTATTCATCGTTTTATCTTTATCTTTTGATTTATTCTTTCCCTATTTATCTATGTATTTATTATTTATTTTGAGGTTCAATCATGTATATGTCAAGACGTATAGTAAATCCACTTGGAGGAGACATTCTTAACAATTCTCAATTTGTATTGATGTCATCTATCTCAGTAGAATTGAATTGTCAGTTTCAATTCCAGCATTTTCTATTTCTAACGTAGAGCACAGTGGTGAATTTTTATATGGTAGGGATCGAGTAGATTGGAAAGAGTTCATAGAAATGTGTGCAATTAGTAGTTGTGAGAAGCCTATCAAAAGAAATATCATGTGAGAAAGGAGACTTTATTGATATACTTTATAAAGATCTAAGAAGCAAAACGTCGTACTAATAAAGGCTCCGTCTTCACATGATGTTTCTCTCGGAATGGGACAACTGACCATTACTATCTGGCAGCGGCAAGTTTCCCGCGGCCACATATGTAATTGTGTGTATAAGTCACGATTCTTTTGATTATACAATCAGGTTGGGTCCTAGACCCTGCTTCTTTTGACAGTCTATGAAGATAACCACGGCGAGATTTAACGAAGGCACAAAGGCCGACAAATGATTCACCTAGTTTCGATCTCAGAGGGTGACGAACAACATATCTTGTTGACCACCTAAATAATATATAAAAGGTGAAACTGTAGGGGAGGGGTTAGACAAAAAATATTCTGTAATGTAATAAACAGGGGCTACAATTAAATATGCTATAATCGAGCTGGGCTATATCGACCAAGAGCGTGCAGTAGTTAAAATAATAGGAAAAGTGACACTCACTAGGGAAAGGTCAACCTAATCTAACCTTACTTAACCTAAACTAATCTAACCTAACTTAATATAATATAGCCTAATCTAACCTAGCCTAACTTAACCTCACCTAACCTAACCTAACCTAACCTAATCTGGTCTAATCTAACCTAGCCTAACCTATCCTAACCTAACCTAACCTAACCTAACCTAACCTAACCTACACCTACACCTACACCTACACCTACACCTACACCTACACCTACACCTGACCTAACCTAACCTAGCCTAATATGATCTAACCTAACTTAACCTAGCCTATTCTAACATAACCTAACCTTATTTAATATAATATAATCTAAGCTAAGCTAAGCTAAGCTAAGCTAAGCTAAGCTAAGCTAAGCTAAGCTAAGCTAAGCTAAGCTAAACTAAGTTAAATTAAATAAAACTAATCTAAGCTAACCTAACCTAACCTAACCTAACCTAACCTAACCTAACCTAACCTAACCTAACCTAACCTAACCTAACCTAACCTAACCTAACCTAACCTAACCTAACCTAACATAACCTAACCTAACCTAACATAACCTAACATAACCTAACCTAACCTAACCTAACCTAACATAACCTAACCTAACATAACCTAACCTAACCTAACATAACCTAACATAACCTAACATAACCTAACCTAACCTAACCTAACCTAACCTAACCTAACCTAACATAACATAACATAACATAACATAACATAACATAACATAACATAACATAACATAACCTAACCTAACCTAACCTAACCTAACCTAACCTGACCTAAACTAGCCTAATCTAACCTGACCTAATCTCTTCATTCTGGAAAGATTGTCACAGAGACGAAGCATGAACTAATCTTGCGGCGGAAAATGAATAAAGTAAAAGTGTCGCCCTGTACGGAAGGGGTCAGCTTCTTGTATCTGATCTTCTTCCCTCCTGTCGTCTTGCATGGCCGCCAACTTTCAACTTTCTTTTCCGCTTCCATTCAATTCCCTTTACTTCTTTTACTTGGCCGGTTTTCTTCGTTCGATTGTTTCGCTCTAACGGTCGGTTTGACGGTCGGTTGGCTTGTTGGCCTGTTGGTCTGTTGTTTTTGTTCTTCTTTCGTTCTTTTGTTCCTCCACCCTTTTGCTTTTTTTTTCTTTTTTTTTTGCTTCTCGTTGGTGGTAGTACTGTCCCGGGTGTTCTCTAAACTAAATAAAATCACCTGACGTTAATCAGAACAAAACGCTTAAACGTAACAAACTCGTCCAAATAGATCGTTATATCAGTTACGCGTCACCTGAGTACATCTGAAAAACACCTTTGACAGGGTGACGATCAGGAACATTCTTACCTGATGATTCTGCTCGGTTGAGGTATCGACCTCAAGCCATACCGGGGTCTTGTGCAATTAGAATTTCATTCAGGCTGGGTTCGACTATTATTTGATGATATAACGGGAAAGTTGGTTGCCATGAGGTAAATGGAATAGCTTGCTGACAGCCAGAGTAAAATGAAAAGTGACACAAAGTACAGGTTTATGAAATAAAGGTTGAAACCCGTTGTCTCCCATGTAGGCGCCATGGATTTAAATAGAACTGCCTGGCGCCAGCCACAAATGAAGGAAAAATGCCACCTGATATCGGAAGGAGGTTATTTTCTCCTTATCCTTCTCTCTCTCCCTTGTCTTTCCCTCCTTGCTACCCTCACCCTCTCCTCTCATTCTCCTCTCACTCCACCTCTCCCTTCCCTCTCCCTCCATTCTCCCTCCATTCTCCCTCCCTTTTCCTTTCCTTCTCCCTCCTTTCTCCCTCCCCTTTTCTTTACCTCTTTTTCTTTTCTCCCTCCACTCTCCCAGCCTTCTCCATCCTCTCTTCCACTCCTCTCCCTTCCCTCTTCCTCCCTTCTCCCTCCCCTCTCCCAGCCTTCTCCCTTCCCTCTCCCAGCCTTCTCCCTCATCTCTCCCAGCCTTCTCCTTTCCCTCTTCCACTCCTCTCCCTTCCCTCTTCCTCCCTTCTCCCTCCTCACTCCCTCCACTCTCCCTCCAATTTCCCTTCACTCCCTCTCCCCTCTTTCTCTTCCCTCTCCCTCCCCTCTCCCTCCATTCTCCCTTCCCTCTCTTTTTCTTCTTCCTCCTTTCTCCCTCCTTTCTCCTTCCTCTCTTCTTTCCCTCTTTTTTCTTTCTCCCCCCACTCTCCCAGCCTTCTCCCTCCTCTCTTCCACTCCTCTTCCTTCCCTCTTCCTCCCTTCTCCCTCCCCTCTCCCAGCCTTCTCCCTTCCCTCTCCCAGCCTTCTCCCTCATCTCTCCCAGCCTTCTCCTTTCCCTCTTCCACTCCTCTTCCTTCCCTCTTCCTCCCTTCTCCCTCCTCACTCCCTCCACTCTCCCTCCAATTTCCCTTCACTCCCTCTCCCCTCTTTCTCTTCCCTCTCCCTCCCCTCTCCCTCCCCTCTCGTTCCCCTCTTCTTCACTTCCCCCAATTCGCTGCAATCCGTCCTCCCTCATCATCTTCATTTCCTCCACCTTTCAATATCACATTCCTCTTCCTCTTTCCCCACCACTACCAAATTCCTACTCCTTTCTCTTCCATCCCTTCAACACTTCTACATCTATCACCAACAAATCTCTCCCTCTTCCTGCTTTCCCATCTTCACTCTCTCCCTTCTTACTCTCCCTCCTCTTCTTTCCCCCGTCTGATTCTTCCTTCGTCTCTCCATTCCTTCCATTTTCCATTTTCTCCTGTTACCTTCCCCACGCTTTCTCCTCTCTTCCTCCTACTTTCTCGCAATTAACTTCCTCTCTCATTCCCTCCTGTTCCTCATTACCCTCCATTACCACCCTACGTCCCTTCATTCCCTTCCTTGCCCTGTACCTACCCTACACCACATTATATTGTTTCCCAATCTTCACTCCATCACTTTTCCTATCCTTCTGTCCTCTTACGTCCCTCTGGCCCTTCCTGCCCCACTTTTCTATCTCTCATGCCCCTCCTCCCTTCCTCCGTTACCCTTCATGGCCCTCCACACTCCCTTCAACACCCTCCATTGCCCTCCGCCCGCCTGACTGTCTAGTCTGGCCGGCCACGAGATCACCAAGTTTTTAGTGGGGCTCTTTGCATGTCCACGGCTGCACAACTTTGCGGCGGCCGGCGTGGAGTTGTGAGCTGCTCCTGCGGGCAAGGGAGGGGAGGGGGAGGGGAGGAGGGCAGTGGAAAGGAGAGCAGGGTAGGGCAGGGCAAGGGAAAGGGAGGGAAGTAAGGGGAAGGGGAAGAAAGGGGAAAGGGAAGTAAGGGTAAAGGGAGGTAAGGGGAAAGGGAGGGGAAAAGGACGGGAGGGTAGGAGAAGGAGAGCAGAGCAGGGCAGGCCAGGGCAAGGGAAAGGGAGGGAAGTAAGGGGAAGGGGAAGAAAGGATAAAGGGAAGTAAGGGTAAAGGGAGGTAAGGGGAAAGGGAGGGGAAAAGGACGGGAGGGTAGGAGAAGGAGAGCAGAGCAGGGCAGGCCAGGGCAAGGGAAAGGGAGGGAAGTAAGGGGAAGGGGAAGAAAGGATAAAGGGAAGTAAGGGTAAAGGGAGGTAAGGGGAAAGGGAGGGGAAAAGGACGGTAGGGCAGGAGAAGGGTAAGGGAAGGGAAAAGGGGAGGGGAGCGCAGAATAAAGCCAAGGAGGGTCAGGCATGCGAAGTGAGGGCAGGAGGAGGGAAGGCAGGGTAGAGTAGAGGAATGATAGAGGAGGAGAGGGAAAGGAAGGGAGGGAAGGAAGGGAAGGGAAGGAAGGGAAGGAAGGGAAGGGGGAGGAGGGAAGGGAGGGAAGGGAAGGAAAATGAAGGAAGGGTCATGGAAGGACAAAGAAGAACAGGGGAGGAGAGGAAGACGAAGGATGGCAGGGAAGTAGAGTGGGAGGGGAAGTGAGAGGAGGAAAGGAGGAAGAATGGTAAGGGGGGGAGGGAGGGAGAACAAAGAACGGCAATGAAGAAGAGGTGACATCCAAA
>NC_134793.1:51156730-51159230 GCF_046742065.1 Oratosquilla oratoria
TGGATTAAAAAGTGTAATGAGAAATAGATATCTGGGATGCTAAGAGGAGGTTATATGAAGGAGTGATTGTACCAACAACACTATACGGGGCAGAAACATGGAACATAAGAGAGGAAGAGAGAAGGAGTTTGAATGTGTTTGAGATGAAATGTCTCAGAAGTATGATAAGGGTTACTAGGCTAGATAGAGTAAGAAATGAGGAGGTGAGGAGGAGAACAGGGGTGGAAAGGGAGCTGGGAGATAGGGTAGATGAAAGAGTATTAGGATGGTTTGGACACATGGAAAGAATGAGTGAAGAAAGATTTGTAAACGAGGTGTGGAAGGCAGAGGTGTAAGGAGTGAATATGAGAGGGCACTTTAGGATGAGATGGATGGATGGGGTGAAAGGGGCATTACAAAAGAGAGAAATGTCTATTGAGGAAGGGCGGGAGAGGACAAATGATAGGGGTGAATAGAGAAGGGTTGTGTATGAGTGATGTTGTGATGCATGAAGGGGACTGGGTGGAAGGTGGGGGATGAGGAAGTATGTATGGGAAAAAAATTGACGCAGCCCGAAGGGGTTTCTCCCCGTCTTCTCCTTTTCTGCATAAGGGGGCGGAGAGGGGGGGTCGCCAAATTTATGAAGCGGCCTTGCTGTGGATGTGCTGTGTCTTGCGATACTGCTTCTGACCTAGGGCAATGGTGAGGATGCAGGGATGCCCCGTCATCCAGGAAGTGCCAAGAAAGAGGGAGGGAGGAGGGTAGAGGGGAGTGGAATATGTAGGGAATGGAATGGGTGGGAATGGTTTCTATGTCTTTTTGTTTTTGGCTACCCCCCCGTGGAAGGAGGAAAAAGCCATCGGTATGGCTCCTCACTGCTAAGGGCACAAACACTCGGATTCTCCGATGTCAAATGGTGATTGCTGATTTCGATTTCGAAGTCAATTATATCCCGGGGCGATTGAACATTGTCGCTGACACGCTCTCTAGAATACGGGGAGCTGACCACCCCACGGATGCCTTCAAGGTGTCGCTCATAACCACGGGTACCCAGGGAAACTCACTGAGGAAGACTACGACAAATGGGATCAACTAGTGATCAAGGGAGCCATGACGGTAGAGCCCAAGGTTACTCGCTTTAGAGTGCCAATCAAGGAGCTTTGACTCCTCCCGGATGGACTTTTATATTACTCGCGCGCAAATGCATATCAATTAGAGGAACTTTGCCTGGTAGCCCCTGGTGGAGCTAAGAAAGTTGCATTGCGCATTGTCTATTGTCTCCAATGGTAGGTCATGGAGAAGTCCAAGGTAATCTTGAGCGGTTGCAAGAGTTTGCCATTTGGCCGAAGATATCAGATGATGTAAAGGCATTTGTAAAGAATTGCAAGTTTTTTATCACATGCAAGCCCTCATATGGCCTCCCAGCACCACTCAGACAGTCTCCTGACGTGACAAGCCTGTTCGAGAGGGTGCACGTTGATCTCATAGGGCTGTTAACCACCACTTTAGATGATGCGAAGTACATCCTCACGGTGGTAGATATCATAACCCGTTTCTTGGTCTCTGTGCCCATACGTTCCAAAGAAGCACGAGTAGTGGCTCGGGCTTTCATCACCCATGTACCGTCCATACATGGTGCCCTGAGGCAAATGATCTCAGACAGGAGAGGAGTTCATACACGAAATGTTCAAGGCGGTGCAGGAAATAGCAAATATCAAACACCACACTATAACGCCGTATCATCCGTCGAACAACGGAATATTTGAGAGGGTAAATGGGACAATCGTTAAAATCCTATGGTCCCTTGTCCAGGACAACCAGGCAAGTTGGAATCGAATGCTTCCTCTGATGATATTGGCCCACAAATCGGCCGACCACAGAGTCCTGCGAGATTCCCTGCATTTCTTTCTTTTTCACCGTGGCCCCGTTCTACCTATTACTGAGTTCAAAAAGCCAAGCACCACTTGGTACAATGTCGACAATATGACAGTTGAAACCATGGCGATAACTAATACCTGCTTCGATCGTTGTCAAAATTTCCTCAAAGTGGCAACCGTAGACGGACACACAAGGAGACCAAGGACGAGAATAAAACAAACTACACTAGGAAAGAGAGTATACGTCATCTCCAGGCCCAGGCAAGGGGTGAGGAAGAAGCTCCAGTTTTTGCACCAAGGCTCTTATAGGGCGATTAAAAGGGTTAGTGACGTCGTCTACCGCATTAAGCATATCCGCTCAGACCGGATGTTAGGTGTCCACACAGACAGGATAAAAAAGAAGGAAACCTCTCAGTGTGCAAAAATACGAACACAAGTAGGGCGTTCCCCACACATGAGAAGGAACCTTTAGACCTACTGGATAGTAGATAATAATAAACACAATATTTACCTACCCCCAAAGGCAGCGAGTTAAGCAACCTCTCAGTGTGCGAAAATGTGAATGCAAGAAGAGCGTTCCTCTCACGTGAGAGGGAACTCAAACCTACCGTCATTGGTAGTGACCTTCAAACCTACCGTCACTC
>NC_134793.1:51166730-51171730 GCF_046742065.1 Oratosquilla oratoria
AGAAGACACTATAGTAAGACTGAAACAAGGAACACGCCATCACTGAATTTTTAAGGTACAGGTTACCTGTAGGAAAGAATGGCTATGTAGTGTTGAATATCAACAAGCTAAAGTAGCTACGGAGAGGAAACATGCATCGTGCATGTAAAATATATCATATTATATAATATATATCATCGCATTCTTCTTTGTAATGCCCGTGGGGAATGTCCTGCAGCCTATAAAAGGTGTGGCTCTAGCATAAGTTAAGGGAGCGCTTACCCATTTTAGCAGCTGGAGGGAGACGCACAGGGAACTCGACCATATCCGACAACTTCTCACTAATAACGGGTTCTCTGACCAATTGATCGAAGATGTCATAAAAAAGAAACTGGATCAATACGCCACCCCAGATCCGGCCCTAAACCAGGTCACCAATCAAATCACCATATACCACCAAAATCACTTCCATAGCCATTACAAAGAAGAATGCGATGCCATTAAAGGTATCTTAAAAAGAGGAGTCATTCCTATAGACAAAGACTCTTCTATTAATATTAGAATTTTCTGCAAAGCTAATCTGACCAGATCCCTAATCATTAAAAATAACACCATACCAAAGATACCAAAGGAGGCTTCTACCAACGTAGTTTACAAGTTTACATGCCAGGAGGGCCACTGTAACGGCTCCTTTTTCCTACATTGGTAGAACCTCCACTGCACTAAGAAGACGTCTCCAACACCACCGAAACCAAGGCTCCATTTTTCAACACTACATTGACCACCACGACATGAAGCCCCCAATGAGCACATTAATACACAACACTATTATACTCCACAAAGAAATAAGTTTGAAAAGATTGCAGATCGCTGAAGCTGTATCTATCACAACTCAACAGCCCCCCATCCGCAGACTTTAGCCCGCCCCCAGGAACACCTTGCCCATTAACGATATCATAGACAACATGACCTTGAACCCTCTCAGGAACATAGTGGTTGCAAGGACCCTCAGCAACACCAATACCCCCATCACACAGGATAAAGAACTAGAAGCCAAGCCAGAGCTTCCTCTATGCAGTCTGTGACAAGAATGATGACCTTCCCTATCCCTCCTAATGACCTCACCCAGGGACTCCTTTCAACCTCGCCTACTTCGCCCAGTGATCTCTCCCAGAGTCTTCCTTCGTCGTCGCCTTCCCTTGTGACCTCGCTTAGAGACTTCCTGGGACCTTGTCTTACCCCGGTGACCTCATCTCGGACCTTCCTTTCCCCCAGTGACCTCACCTAGGGACCTGCGGTGACCTCTCCTACTTCCCAAATTTCCCTGCTTCATTAAGTGTGACGGTCAGCCATTATGCATCATTCTTTGCCTACTTTTCATCAAAAGTAGACCTTATAGCCATTGGAATTGTAGTTCTCACCCTGAAGAATCCTCTGTAAAAAGCAAAAAACCTAAGTTTTCTGTGTCAGTGTCATCAGCTTTTTGCACATACATACATATACCAAGGCTTTTTCCCCCTTACCAGGGAGATAGCCAAAAAGAAAAAGGCATAAAATCATTCCCACCCATTCCATCCCTAAATACACTCCACTCCTATCCACCCTTCCTCTCATCTTAGCACCTCCTAGATGACGGGTCATCCCTGTACCCTGTCCACTGCCCTGGGTCAGAAGCAGTGTCGCAAGACACAGCACATCCACAGCAAGGCCGCTTCATTAAATCGGCGACCCCCTTCTCCGTCCCCCCCCCCCATGCAGAAAAGAAGAAGACGGGGAGAAATCCCTTCGGGCTGCGTCAAATTTTTCTCACACATACTACTTCACCCCCCATCCCCCCACCCATTCCACCTCATGCATCACAACATCGTCCATATACAACCCTTCTCCATTCACCCCTGTCTTCTATCCTCTCCCGTCCTTCCTCAACAGACATTCCCCTCTTCTCCAAAGCCCCCTTCACCCCATCCATCCATCTCATTCTAGGACGTCCCCTCATATTCACTCCCTCCACATCTGCCTTCCATACCTCTTTTACTCGTCTTTCTTCACTCATTCTTTCCATGTGTCCAAACCATCCTAATACTCTTTCATCAACCCTATCTCCAACTCCCTTCCCACCCCTGTTCTCCTCCTCACCTCCTCGTTTCTCACAATATCCAGCCTAGTAACCCCTATTATACTTCTCAGAAACCTCATCACAAACACATTCAAACTCCGTCTCTCTTCCTCTCTTATGTTCCATGTTTCTGCCCCATACAGTGCTGTTGGCAGAATCATTCCTTCATACAGTCTCCTCTTAGCATCCATTCCCAAATGTTTATTCCTCATTACACTCTTTAATCCACATTTAATCCACGAAGGCATTTACTCGCTTCTCTCAATCTACATTCTACCTCCACCTTCACTCCACCTTTTCCTGCCACATTTGCACCAAAGTATCTAAAACTATCCACTTCCTCCGGTCGCTCTCCCTTAATGCTCACTTCCAGTCTGCTGCCACTTTCACCCCTTGTATATCTCATCACCTTACTTTTGCCCACATTTATCTTCAGCTTTCTTCTTTCACACACTCCCGAACTCTGTCACCAACTTCCTCAATCCCTCCTCCGATCCTGCCACAAGCGCAGTGTCGTCCGCAAACAACAGCTGGCTCACCTCCCACTTTTCTCCATTTTCTTTAACCATCTCCAATCCCTGACCCACCACCCTTGCATTTACCTCTCGCACCACCCCATCCATGTATAAGTTGAGCAGCCAGGGAGACATAGTGCATCCTTGACGAAGTCCCACCTTTACCTCGAACCACTCACTCTCTCCATTTCTAATCCTGTCACATGCTCTATTACTCTCGTAAAAACTCTTGACAGCTCCTAGAAGCTTTCCTCCTATCCCGTATATCCACAAACCTCCCACAGTGCCTTCCTGTCTACCCTGTCAAAGCCTTTTCCAGATCCATAAAAGCCCAAAAAATATCCTTCCCCTGTAATATTGTTACATAATGTTATTATATTTTTCGGTATTCATCAGTGCCTATCTCTACACCTCCTTATCCATGGAATTGGCATCATGAATGATTTTGTTTCTACTTTGAACTATGGAGATTTAAAGGTATTCTTCAAATTGAAGAAGTTGTATCTCAAAATAGCCAAAGCTATTAGCGCGGTTGACTTTAATCAAATTCTTTTATGTGAAAACTTGTGCCCTTTATATATATATATATATATATATATATATATATATATATATATATATATATATATATATATATATATATATACATATATAACAGAGACGGACTATGTTATGATACACAGGTAAGATGAAAAAAATCTCACTGTCGGAGAAAGTAAATGGATGAAGAGTAGAGTTAACCGTATATTTCGACCACTCTCTCTAGTCCTCTTCGGCGGATAGTTACATGGTGTGCAAGTAAATGTCCTTCACAGTGTACAGAAGCCCACACACCTAGAAAGCTATCTACATTTTTTCAGCCATCACTCAGACAAAATTAAATACAGTATATCTTCGGGCCTATTTTTAGAGTCCGTACAATTTGCAATCCACGTTTCTTAGAAACTAAATTAGCCACAAAACATTTCCAGCTTACAAAAATAGGTTATCCAAATTAGTTCCTATCAAAATACTCAGCAAAGCTAAAATGAGTTTCTACAATATTACTCCTAACTCTAGTAGTAAGTTTGATTGGGATAAGAAATGTATCATTCTACCTTTTAATAATACAATACAAGACATTTCAAAAGTATGTAAGGAAAAAATAAATGTTGTGTTCAACTACCCCAGTAGCCTATCTAGTAAAGTGGTAAATGTCCACCATAGATATAAGATGGATGACACATAGGTAAGATGAAAAAATCCCACTGTCGGAGAAAGTAAACGGATGAAGAGTAGAATTAACCGTGTATTTCGACCATTGTACGTGGTCCTCTTCGGCGGATAGTTACATGGTGTGAAAGTGTCCTTCAAAATGTACAGAAGACCACACACACAGGAAGCTATCTACATTTTTTCAGCCATCACCCAGACAAAATTAAATACAGTGTAGCTTCGGGCCTGTTTTTAGACCCCTTAGAATTTGTAGTCCACCTTAGAAACTGAATTAGCCACAACACATTACCAGTTTACAAAATTAGGTTATCCAAATTAGTTCCTATCAAAAAGACTCAGCAAACCTATAATGAGCTTCTACAAAATTACTTCTAACTCTAGTAGTAAGTTTGATTGAGATAAGAAATGCATCATTCTATCTTGTAATAATCCAATACAAAACATTTCAAAAGTATGTAAGGATAAAAGAAATGTTATGTTCAACTATCCCAATAGTATATTTAGTAAAGTGGTAAATGTCCACCATAGATATAAAACGGATGACACATAGGTAAGATGAAAAAATTCCACTGTCGGAGAAAGTAAACGGATGAAGAGTGGAATTAACCGTGTATGTCGACATTTGTACGTGGTCCTCTGTTCAACTATTCCAATAGCCTATTTAGTAAAGTGGTAAATGTCCACCATAGGTATAAGGCGGATGACACGCCAAGGAGTTTACAAATACCTTGTAGAGCTTGTGAACAAATTTATTGGGGCCAAACGGGAAGGGACCTCTAAATGAAAATTACACAACACAAGAACTATGTGAAAAATGCATAATAAAATCTGCCGTATTTCTACACACCTCCATGAAAAACCTCCGGATAAATTGGGAGAAAGCAGAAATCATCTACAACTCTAAATGCAGTTTCCGGAGGAAGATCATTGAATCATCATAAATAAAAAATTACCCAAAATTCAATGCATTCAAAGGACAATGGTCATCATATTGTTTAACAACATTAGCAATTTAAAAACTTTTACCCAATGTAGATGGCCTGGAAAATAGCAATCGTCACTAAGGTACACCTTTCCGTTTTCCCATTCATTAATTTTGTACCTACTACAGTATAAAACACTTGTACATCATGTAACTATCAGCTGAATAGGACCACAGGGAGTTATCAAAATAT
>NC_134793.1:51174230-51194230 GCF_046742065.1 Oratosquilla oratoria
GTCTTTTGAGCTCAAACTCTTGACTACAGAGTCTCCAGACCCACAATTTTCCACTGTCAGAAAATAATGCGAATCGTAGTTACATAACTTTACTGGTTAGGTCGGATCAAGTAGGATCGCATTGTCATAAGTGTGTGTGGCTGTTGCGCCAGGTGGGCGAGACAACGTGTACTCCACGCCACGGTGTTTGCACACTACTTCCCTCTTATAATGGCCATGGCTTAAGTGGATATTCCGCATGCGAAGGGATGGACACTGGCCATCTCCTCTGGATACATATTGAGATTACCCCCAGAGAGCTCGATGAACGCTCGACGTAGTACTGTCAAGCGGTGATGGCGGTAACCGTGTTTGACTGCGATATGGTTTGCAGTGGAGTCAGGATGGGCCATCTGGAGCAACCTCTAAATGTCTCCAGCAGAGATGGCCAGTGGCTATCCCCTCGCTTGTGGAATGCCCTCTAATATCAAGGCCATTTTAAGAAAGGAGTATTATACCGTACAAACCACGTGGCGTGGAGAACACATTGTCTCGCTCACGCGGATACACCTGACGCACCAGTTACACACACCTGCATATGACAGTCCAACCCTGCTTGACCCGACCTAACCTAATCCAATGCAATTATGTAATTACGCACCACAGGTGACTACAAGTGTGATATATGTATCAGCTCCTGGCCGCTTTAAATCTAGTTCAGTTATAGCCTTAATAATAATGGAGACGAACTTACGAACACTTTTCTCCTCACTGTAGCTCACAGTGGATATATTTGTAGTTTGGAGGGGTATCGAGGTGGGAGCTGTTCCGCAGACCAAACGGCTGTTGGTGACGCTGAGCAGTAACATGTAATGAATGGGGAAATCAGCACCGAGAGGCGCCCTGGCGTCTGCCAGGACGAAGCTCCAGGAGTCGTGGTGACTCACAAAGGTGAGATGTAGTTCTGCAATGCGTCAGATCGTGGTGGTAGGGGAGGGGGTCCGGCGTCGTAGCTGTTGCTGGTGCCTCGAGGCCGGTGGTGCTACTGCGGTGGTGATTTTGTCCTTGACGTTGCCAAGGATGGATCGGGCGGGCGCTGATGGGCGCAGGAGCCACATCTGGCGGAGAATGTCGATGCTCATGCTGGTTCCATCGATTATGGTAAAAGGCAGGCGATGGATATCATCTCGACGTATGCTGCATTTGGTTTAATGTTCCCCACTGGCTGTTAGGTGAGTTAGAGCGGTAGTGGGGGCAGCAGCAGCGAGATACGGGTCCATGGTCTTCACTCGGGTCATCAGTGTAGCCACTGTAAGCTACGGTGAGAAGAAAAGAGTATTCGTGAGTTCGTCTCCCTTATTATTAAGGATGTATCTGAGATGATGTTACATACGTCCGCGAGCTCATATACTGTATATATATATATATATATATATATATATATATATATATATATATATATATATATACATATATATATGTATATATATACATATATATACATATATACATGTATATATATGTATACACACACACACACACACACACACACACACACACACATACATACATATATATATATATGTGAATAAATTCGCTAGTGGACAGCGACATCAATCATACAATCTAAATAACCGTCGCGCAGAGGATTCGAACCACCGCCAGTAGACTCAAGAGAGTCCACAGCACCTGCCTTAGACCACTCAACCATAGACGATCTAAAAGTGTATGAACTCGTAATCTATCTGATTACCGAGATGGGGAGGTTGCTAACTGCCCCCCATATAAACCCCCTTTTTACCATACACCTAATCGCACCAATGGGAATGGTAAGGACTAGATCGAATCCCCCTCACGCTTCTCGTCATCGTAACTATGTGAATAAATTCGCTAGTGGACAGCGACATCAATCATACAATCTAAATAACCGTCGCGCAGAGGATTCGAACCACCGCCAGTAGACTCAAGAGAGTCCACAGCACCCGCCTTAGACCACTCAACCATAGACGATCTAAAAGTGTATGAACTCGTAATCGACGGTTATTTAGATTGTATATATATACATATACATATATACATATACATATATATATACATATACATATACATATATATACCGTACGGGTAGTCACCCGTGGTGTGTAATTACATAATTGCACCGGATTAGGTTAGGTCGGGTCAAGTAGGGTTGCACTGCCGTGTGTGTGTGTGTGTGTGTGTGTGGTGTGTGTGTGTGTGTGTGTGTGTGTGTGTGTGTGTGTGTGTGTGTGTGTGTGTGATTTATATATATATACATGTATATATATATATATATATATATACATATATATACGTATACACGTATATATATATACATATGTATATATATACATACATACATATATATATGTATATATACATATATATGTATATATATACATATATATATATGTATATATGTATATATATACATATATATATATGTGTATACATGTATATATATACATATATATACATATGTATATATATAAATATATATATATATGTATATATACATATATATGTATATATATATATATATATATATATGCGTGTGTATATATATATACATATATATATATACATATATATATATATATATATATATATATATATATATATATATATCACCCACCTCGTCGCCCCTGTTATCTCTGTGTTGCCTACTGCTACCTCTCTGTAACCCACTGTCACCTTTGTTGCCACTGTTACTCCTGTCAACACTGTAATTACTTTAATCGCCCTTGCGGACATTACTAATAGATATGGCAACTCTCTTCATTTAGATATAATCTTCTGTCCAGGGGAATGAAAATGTAAATATTTATGTTCTGTATGTTTTTTTATACATAGTGCGAATCCCCCGGGAGCGCGTATGCACGACCCTACGTGAGATTTGCAGCGACGTAGTTATTTTTTTCGTCCAATGATCTTTAACATTACATTTAAGATCCTCCCCAAAGAGCGTGATCTTACAATCGCGAACCAATTGAATTCTCTCTTCATCAACCCTTTCATCAGACTCGTTGTTAAAAGTCTATACGGCAATATTGTTTCCTTATAATAATCTCGAGTCTCTGCACAATTCTCACTTAGGTTACAAAGGAATGTCATATCAGCAATACACTCGAGCTCCCGGCTATTGCTTATAAACAAAGCTGAAAGCAGACTCAGGCAGCTCGCTCAGCTATTATTTCATAAACGCCTTACTCATAAAATGTAACACCAGTCTTCTACGCCTCTTTCTACCCTCTTTTCTACCAGCCTATTACAGGGCTCCAGCATACTACAATTTTATGCCAGTAAGTGTTGAATAATCTTTATGTATTCATCCTTCTGATTACAATAGATGATGTTAAGGTAGTGACAACTAAGGAGGAGAAAAGTATAATTAAAATAAAATAAAAAGTAGTTATCATAAAAGTTGTTTATGTTCATTCTCAATAGATGTTGGTTTCTTAATTTTAAAAGTGAAGAATTTTCTGGGAAGGTAACGTTGACATCTGAGAGCTATGTTCTATCGGTTATATGCACCGTATTAATGGTGTTAACAATAGTGGGGAGTGTCCCTGCATGAATTTCACACTTGTCAGAAACTGAGATTGGACCTTTAACTGATGATGATTTAGGACCTAATTCAGGACAGATAATAGATACTCTGATTTTGTTTGGGAAAAATAGGAAATGTTAACATCCTATGTTACTATGAGTTATCTGGTTTATTAATATTTTCTTGTGACAGTTCTGCATTACAGAAATATTCTTAATTAGTGATGCTTCAAAAGAATTTTTCAATGCTTCACGGAACACAAGAAGAAAAGCATAATCTTACAATACTTAATGGCTTTGTTTTTATACATTGCCAAAGCTCCAGGTCGAACAGGATTCCAATCCCAGGCATGCATCATACATATCAATATTATGAATTCAGTCGTATTTGTAAAAATGTGTTGTATTAATATTAAGTTCATACATAATTTGATCAACATATTCCTGATATTCTTCAGAACTCAAAGTTTCCCCAGTAGAATATATAGAGTGGATATCTTGTTTTTCTTCTTCCTCAATTATCATCATTACCAAATTTTATCATAGTCCTTTTTAAATCATCTACATGTCTACCTAACACTTCCCTAGTTTCTAAGTGTAAGATCTTGTATTTATTTCCACCTGCAAAATCAATAATCCTATACGCACCGGAGTATCTGGGTGAAAGGCTATTACTGATAGCATGCAATTTGGCCATGACCAAATCTCCTTTTTGTAATTCTGTTTTGTGTGTTCTATGTTGTTGTTTCTTCATCTCCTGTGTATAATATATAATGTGTTCCCTAACTCTTTGGTTTATGGGCTTGAAATGTATGTATGCTATTCGAGATGTAATCATCTATGTTATACACTGCCTTCGGTTCTACAATTAAGATTTCATATGGGAGAATTTTGTTTTCCCCATAGATAATATAGTGTAGAGTTTCACCTGTATCTGTATTGGCTTGGTTATTGCGTGCACATTTAATACAAGTAATCCAATTATGTGGGTTTATCAAACCTCTAGGACAAGTGATAATTTTCTTATTTAACATTTCTACAACTCCATTGCTCTGAGGATGATTGACTTCACTGTTGATTTTATCTTAGATAACCTACATAATTTTTCCAAGATTTTGTTGTTGAATTCAGTATCATTGTCTGAAACTAAGATCTGGGGAGTGGTGAGATAACATACGATTTGTTAATATATTACCGAAGCAATTGTTTCAGCTCTCTTATTTAGAATGGACTGTAAAATACAAAACCTTGTAAGGTAATTAATGGCAACAAATACATATTTATATCCATTTTCAGACATAGGTAACTCTAATGAACCTAATTGAACTTCCCAAAGTTTCTGTGGTGTGGGATATGATAGCGTAAAACCAGGCTTATGTGTATTTCCTTTTACCTCAGCACATTTCAAGCAATTATCAATATGTAAGTAAATATCTCTCTTCATGCCTGGCCAAAAGTATTTAAGTTGTGCTTGTCTATAAGTTTGATCTTTTCCTGGATGAGAACTATAATCACTATCATGAAGTAATTTTAATACCTCTGGTACAAGAGTTTGTGGAATTACCAACTGATTCACTGGGCCCCTAGAAATATCCTTCCCACTTACGACTGTTTTTCTATACAAAAGTCCATTGCTCAAATGAAATTCCTCTATCTTATACCTTTTGGTGGTTTTGGAGGAATATCGCGCAGGTTCATCAAATACTGGGCTATTTTTTCTCTCAAGTCTTATCTCTTCGTTGTTCCCTTATTATCAATTGCTCATCTAATGTTACTTGTTTATTAAAACTGCAAATAAAATTGATCAACCCTGTCGTTGGTTGGCTAATATTCCTGGATAGGTTATCTGCTGCAACGTTCTTCCTACCTAGAATGTACTCAAACTTAAAATCGTAACATTGAAGTGTAGTAAACCACCTGGCTAATCTGCCTCTACGATTCTTTTGTTTGAATAAGTTCTGAATAGCTGTATGATCAGTCTACACTCTGATTGGATATCCCAGTATCATACCTCTAAAACTCTCTAACGAATATATCATTGCTAATGTTTCTCTTTCCGTAATGGAATAGATTCTCTCTGCATTGTTACAAAGTCTCTGTGTGGAAGATATCGGTTGCAATTTTCCATATCTTCCTTGCATCAGTAAGTTTTCTAACCCTATGTCTGACGCATCAGTACAAAGAATGAATTCTTTATCATAATTAGGAAAAATGAGAACTGGAGAACTACTAAGTTTATATTTCAACTTGTCAAAAACTTCTTGTTGTTCAGGTCACCGAATTAATTTTGAATCTTTCCTTAACAAAGAACTTAATGGATTAGCTATATCTGCATAGCCCTAAATAAACTTCTTATAATACCCTGTCAAACCCAAAAAACTTCTAACCTCCTCTATATTTTTTGGTACTGGATACTTCTTTACTGGTTCTATTTTTGAATTCACTGTACAAATTCCATGTCACTGTCTTGCAAGAATTTAAATTTTTCAACTTTTACTTTCAACCCTGGTTCAACTGGTCTTGAGAATACCAAATCTAATTCCTTAAAGTGTTCATTTGCTATTTGGGAAACTATTAGAATATCATCAAGAAATACACTGGTTCTGTTTCCTGATAACCCATCTAGTACTTTATTCAAATCTCATTTAAGTTAATGGACTGTTACATAACCCAAATGGCATTTGTTTGAACGTGTAGTGGCCCATTGTTGGAAAGATCGCTGTATAATCTCGAGAATCTTAGTACAACTCGATTTTTCAGAACACTGATTTGATATCTATAATGCTAAAATACCGATTCTCTGTTCCCAAAATACGAAATATATCTACTATTACCGGTAAGTGTAGTCGATCAGGTATTGTCTGTTTATTCAATTCCTTATAGTTTATAGTCAATAACTGGACGCATGGTACAATCTGATTTTGCCACCAGAATCAATATAAAGTTCCATTCACTTTGATTGGGTCCTATGACATCCTGCTATAAGATTTTAGTGGCCAATTTATCTACAATGGCTAGCTTTGAACGTGGTAATCTGTAGGCAGGTATATAAATAGGTTGAGTGCCTGATTTTAATTTAATCTGATGTTTTATAATATTTGTTTTGCCCAAGGCGTCCCTCGGTAAAGCAATTGCTTTATTGTACAGAATTCCACCTCTCCACGGAGTTCCACCATCCCACAGAGTTCCACCATCCTACGGAGTTCCACCACCAATTCTCCCCCTCGATAATTTTTACGTGACCTCACCCCGCACCATGAGCCCTATTCTTTCAATATGTAAACATGTCTTTTTTATTGTAATCAATATCACTTGAAAATATACAAAGTGTTCGAAACGTCATGAATACATTAAGAACGCTCCACTGTCTTTTACTATGCCTTTTGGCAGCAGTATTTCTGTGCTCAACTCTACGCATAAATTTGTAGTTCGTAAAGTAGAGTATCAACAAGATCATAAATACAGAAGTCGCTGTATTTTGAACCATATATATATATATATGTATATATATATATTCCTAGAGACTCCATTATTATGGTATTATTTCTCTCTTCCTCTCCGACATCCGCCAACAAGCTATCAAGTTTGGGTTCGGTCAAACAACATCAAAGCATGGACGCAAGAGCTGGCAAATGCTTTACTGTTTTGGTTCACCAGCTGCCCGTCTTGAGATGTTATTACACTGAAATATTTTTCCTCCGACTGTTGGAGCAGATTTGCAAACCGCCGTTTTCGAGAAGGAATCTAATATGCTAGAGTTAAATAATTTTTCTCCAGCATAACAAATGACATTCAATGTAAATTATACGGTAAAAAAGGTTTGCCAATGAGGTTTTACGGCAAAAGGAGTGCTGGAGGTGGTACGGTAACGCCGATTAATTGAAGATTAGAGGAAGAATAGCCCAGTGTGATAAAACATTTACGAAGTACAAAACGCGCCGCATTCATTCCTAAATACACCCTTTTTGCGTGACTGTACGTCAGTGTATACGCAGAGTTAACTCGAACCTACTTTCCACAAAGAGGGTAGGTTTAGGCCAGGAGCCTCGTGGCTCCAAATGTTGCTGCCGACGCCTTTGTTCCTCTGTATATACACGGGCGGCCAGGCAAAATAGCAGTCACTGGTCACCATCAGGAGCTGAGCCCCGGCCCGCGCCGAAGAAATAATTGCTGCCTGAAGAACAAAGTCGAAAGAGACTTCTTTGGTCACAAATAGGCGACTCATAGACTTAAACATATGCATAGGCATAAGAACATAAGAATGAAGGAGACTGCAAGAGACAATAAGACCTACACTAGGCAGCTCAGTACCCATCACCACCTATCATCCACATCCATAAAGTTGTCTAATCGTTTCTTAAAACAACTGATAGTTTCAGTGCTTACTACATAGTTACTAAGTTTATTCCACTCGTCGACTATTAGCAGAATCTCTGCGTTGTCTCCTGGCCTAATTAGGCGTCCTAATTTTGTGTCGTCCGTAAATTTACTAACACCACTATTTATCCCATCATCTAAGTCGTTTATGTACATAATGAACAACAAGGTATCCAAAACCGAGCCTTGGGGGACCCCACTAGTAACATTGCCCCACCTAGATTTTACTCCATTTATGGTGACCCGCTGTTTTATGTTACTAATCCAAGCTCTAATCCATTCTAACACTTTTCCTCCTATGCCATGGGCTTTGATTTTATTAAGTAGTCTCTGGTGTGGTACCTTGTCAAAGGCTTTGCTAAAGTCAAGGTAAATAACATCGTAATTATCATTGCTATCTGATGTCTTATACTCTTTAGTGTAAAAGGATAGAAGGTTAGTCACATATGACTGACCCTTGGAGAAACCATGCTGTAAATCGCGAATTAAATTATGTCTTTCGATGTGTTCTCTGAGTCTATTTGCTATTACTGATTCATGCACTTTTCCTATAACCGATGTCAAACTGATTGGCCTGTAGCTGTATATAGACGATCTGTCTCCCTTCTTAAAAACAGGAACAACGTTTGCTTGCCTCCAAGCAGTAGACACAAAAACCAGTGCCTACTGGTTTATTAGATATTTCAGTCAACTGATCACAGACTTCAAATTTACACTCCTTAAGCATTCTCAGAAAAAATTCGTTTGGACCCAGGGATTTTGTAGTTTTAAATCTTACAATCTACTTGACTACTTCTTCATGGACATGGACATGAACATAGGCATAGATAAAGGCATACATATACATATACATATACATATACATATACATATACATATACATATACATATACATATAGGCTACATATACATATACATATACATATACATATACATATACATATACATATACATATACATATACATATACATATACATATACACATACATACACATATACATATACATATACATACACATACACATACACATACACATACACATACACATACACATACACATACACATACACATACACATATACATACACATACACATATACATATACATATACATATACATATACATATACATATACATATACATATACATATACATATACATATACATATACATATACATATACATATACATATACATATACATATACACATACACATACACACATACATATGCATATACATATACATATACATATGCATATACATATACATATACATATACATATACATATACGTATACATATACATATGCATATACATATACATATGCATATGCATATACATATACATATACATATACATACGCATACACATACGCATATACATACGCATATACATGCACATATACATATACATATACATGTACACATACGCATACACATACACATACACATACATATACACATACACATACACATACACATACACATACACATACATATACATATACTGTACATATACATATACATATACATATACATATACATATACATCTACATCTACATCTACATATACATATACATATACATATACATATACATATACATATACATATACATATTCATATACATAGACATAGACATAGACATAGACATAGATATACATAGATATAGACATACCCATAGGTATAAGAATAGGCATGAACATGGGTAGATATGAATTTGACTTTAGCTGTAGACTAATGGATAGACTTTGTCTTTCTCTTTGACTTTGTAAATGATACAACACCCTCCTTTATCACACCCACCTCCCATACACAGGAACCTCTTCATCATCAGCCAAGGCCCTTTATCACGCGAAGCCATTTATCAGCGAAGTCTCCATCACAGGTCATCCTCCAGGCGATTTATTGATCTCCGTACGTCGGCGTGTCGTCTCCTGTAGGAGACCCTCCCCCTACAGGAGTTGGAAGGTTATTTCGGCAACCTCGGTGGCTGTCTAGAGCGGAGATCAACGGCCTCCATTCTCAGAGACTTCAGCGACAAGGAGTGGCATTTGTAAACAAAGAGTTTGGGTATCGTTTTCGTCTAGAATTAGTAGTTTGTCCCCCTATAGGGGTTCTGTCTACCCCACCAAAAAAGCCTTTCTTACAGAAAGATAAATTTAATTCAATTCTTTCAATGTAATATTCAGATTATTCTGGATGCCATCGAGTGATGTTTTTCCTACTTAGATCCAGGTAATTTCAATCAGTATTGAGATAATAATAATTGCAGAAATTACATACCTTCTTATATATTTAATTTACATATATGCCCAGGTCTCTTTTTATCAATTTGTTTTTTATTTTCCCCTATTCTTGTTTATTTTCTATCTTTAGTCTTTTTCCTCTTTTCATCTTTCTCTTCTAACTTATTGTTTACGATTTCCTCTTCTCTTTTTTCTCTCTTTTCTCTTTTCGTTTTCCATATTTTCTTTTTTACTCTTTTCTTTTTCTTTTTTCTTTTATTTTTTTCATTTTTACTTTTTTCTTTTTACTTTTTGTCTTGAATATTTTTTCACTTTGTTTTGCCTCTTCTACTCCTCTTCATATTTCCATTAAGGACCCAAACACTATGCGCATCGTTGCAGCCACTTGAAATTTGCTCCTAATGACTTTGATTCTTCACCTGTTTGCCTCCGGTACGATTCCTCCTTGCATGAGAGCTTCTCTCGTTTGCTTAGCTTCTTTCTGACGCTTCATTACCCTCCTCTCTGTTTCCAACCACTTTCCCTCTACCGCCCCTTACCCCCCCCCTTCTTAGTCCTCCTATCCCCCCTAACCCCCTCCCTCTTTTTTTGAACGCCTGAGGACTCTTCCCTACTCCTTGACTTC
Organism: Oratosquilla oratoria; assembly: GCF_046742065.1. Lineage (NCBI taxonomy): Eukaryota > Metazoa > Arthropoda > Malacostraca > Stomatopoda > Squillidae > Oratosquilla > Oratosquilla oratoria. Next base: position 51,185,031 of record NC_134793.1, read on the forward strand.
CACTCGTTAAGAGGAAATCTAACAATCTTCTATACAAGACATGAGTACAGCAGGAAATACAAAGTCATAGAGAGGTAATAGGGAATTGATGAATAATATGAGCGAGCTAACGCGCATACACACCCGACAAAAATACATTATACAGTATATATATATATATATATATATATATATATATATATATATATATATATATATATATATATATATATATATATATATATATATTGTGTGTGTGTGTGTGTGTGTGTGTGTGTGTGTGTGTGTGTGTGTGTGTGTGTGTGTGTGTGTGTGTGTGTGTGTGTGTGTGTGTGTGTGTGTGTGTGTGTGTGTGTGTGTGTGTGAAGTTACGACAAAGGTATTAATAAGTTCTACCATTGTGACTCGAACTATAGGCTGTGTTTACCACAAGGCAAAACTGTTACTGTTGTACCACGCAGATCGTATAAAAGGAACGATCTGGAACTTGACCTGACCATTCCCAAACAACACATGCATGGTACAGTATGTATTCTTAATTTAATCGCGTCTTTATTCAGAAAATCCATTCGACAGGTGTCTGAAGTTATGAAAAATAGATTAACAAGCTTGTAAATCCATTTAAGACGATCAGTCCCGCCGTTATGCAAGACGAAATCTTTAAGGATACATAAAACAAATGTACGAAAAAGTTGAAGACCATAACCCACTCCTCCCTTAGGGTCTTCCCCCTCTGCTGAATAAAATACTTTATGGTATAAATAGTCATAATATAACATGTAAGGGGATATTCAGGACTAGATTGGACAGGGCGGAATGCGATTACATCCAAGTCAAGTGCAAGACTGTTGGACGAGCGCATGGCAGAAGAGGAAGAAAGAGCTGAAGATGTTTGCAGATGATCAAGACGAGGTTGAAAGACTTCGTGGAGCTCCTAGAGAAGATGAGTGTTTACAGTTGATCTCCGAGTAGATGAAGCAGCACAAGAGAAAGATGGAGAGAAAAGTTGAGCATGAAATAGAAGAAACCCAAGGGATCTCTTCTTCCTTTGGCGGATGCGTTCAATGGAGATAAGAGACTAAAGCAAGGAAAATGCTAGATGTTTGACAATTCCTTCTTTCTTTCTTTTACATACGGTCTCGTGACCCTCAAAAAAGAAAGAAAAAAAAAGACTTCAATATCTTCATTTGGGTCATCTACTAGGCGATAAAGAAACACCATAATGCCGGTGTCATACTTTGCGGCAACGCCGGATGCGGCGAGATAATTGACAAGTTCAGTTAATTTAATACAATCACCTGACGATAGCCACAACTTTACATAAGGACAACCATCTCCCCATGGTTCAAACACCAATGGCTCGTGAGGGAGGCTTAGCTATAGCCAACAACAGACCACAACGGCGGCACCAGACAGTATGACACCGGCCTAAGTACGGAAAATACCAGCTTCAGTTTCATGTTGTGAAAAAGAGGTAATTCCAACACTATATCAATTGATTCTTCCATCACGAAGTCCATTATTAAGAACATTAAGCTAAATAAAAACGTCTCAATTGAACTTAACCTAACTAAAAAAATCGAACAGGATTTGAAATGAATAAGCTTTTGATTGTCTTTATAGTTAAGCATATACATTACTCGACCCTGTAAATTTCATGTGTACTAGTACCACATATTTCCATATACCTTTCATCTCAATATACATAGAATGAAAATATCTATAGTAGGCAAAAGATATAGCACATAATTTACTAAAGAGGAGATTAATTAGAAAGCTAAATACATCTTTCTCATTTACCTCAGCATCTGAATACGTCTATTGTCTATCAAAAATAATGAAAAAACAGTACAACTTGGATCTAACGATCGATAATACCTTCTGTGACCTTGATATGAAACCTGAAACGATCTTAAAAAAGATATTGCTTAATAAACAAGAAGAATTTACTCTGAACGTTGCATCATACAGTATTATATAAACACACTCGAGGGATACTGTGCACAAACTGACAGACAAAAAAGAATACGAAGAGTTGGCAAATAATCGTCTCTGGTGTGTGGCATTTGCTCTCCGTCCATAGCATCCCATGGCATTCTCTTGTACAGGTTCTACTCATTTTTCTTTGGGGCCACGGAGATCCTGTCAACGTGCTTGATATGACGAGAAAAGACTTCGGTCTTTCTTTATAAGGTTGACAATTTTCCTTGTCTTTCAACAAATGACAAGACGAACGATGCCTGAAGTCTTTCAGCTAGGATGTGTGATTTGTAAGATCAGGTTCCGGCTTGAGAAAGATTTACCTATTTACTTTCTAGTTTTTTAAATTTATTTATTTACTTATTTATCTACTTATATATCTGCTCATCTATTTATTTATTCATTTGTACTTATTTGGTTATTCACTGCTTATTACATGTCTCTTATTTATTTACTTATGAATTTACTTTTTTCTTTGTTTATCATCGTCTTCAGCAGCAGCAACAGAAGAAGCGGCATATCAGCAGCAGCAGCAGCAGTAACAGAGTCATCATCATCATCATCATCATCATCATCATCATCATCATCATCATCATCATCATCAGCTTCATCATCATCATTACCATCATCATCATCATCATCATCATCATCATCATCATCATCATTCATCATCATCATCATCATCATCATCATCATCATCATCATCATCATCATCATCATCATCATCATCATCATCATCATCATCATCATCATCATCATCATCATCATCATCATCATCATCATCATCATCATCATCATCATCATTACATCATCATCATCATCATCATCATCATCATCATCATCATCATCATCATCATCATCATCATAATCGTCATCGTCATCGTCACTATCATCATCATCATCATCATCATCATCATCATCATCATCATCATCATCATCATCATCATCATCATCATCATCATCATCATCATCATCATCGTCATCGTCATCATCGTCATCGTCATCATCATCATCATCATCATCATCATCATCATCATCATCATCATCATCATCATCATCATCATCATCATCATCATCATCATCATCACGATTAATGGTGATAACGGTGATTTTGTGATTAAGTCTTAAACACATTTCGCACTGGCCTTGATAAACCCTCTCGTTTTTCTTTACGGCTTTTTTCACGTCATCACGCTGACGGTAGGCGATTTTTTCATCTGGAAGATCCTAGCCTCCTCCCAAAGCCCCAACCCCCACTCACCGTACCCTCCAACCCCCTCAGCTTCCCAAGGGTGAAGTCATTAGCGTAAACACAACGTGACTAAGTCTCTCTGGATTCTAACGTTTCGCGCTCTTGCTCAGATTGCGCACATACTTGCAAACCATTAAAGCAGTTCAAGTTATAATTCATGATAATATAAGCAATATAGCAAGACAGTGGATGGGTGAGTTGAGGGGGGCGGTTTTTTAGCGACGCGGAAATATGTGGGCTCTTTGTCTGTGAGTAGATGCTATTGGGTCCATGACGGTGGTTAAATGTGTCTTACTCCATACAATGGATTGACGGTGTAAGGTTTATGCAGTCAATATTCTAAGGACTTTGGTGACACCCCTACTGACCAGAGGCACGCAGTACTCATCTATACAGTTTATGACTCATCTACACCCAGAGAAGAATACTATTCACTTTTGTATTCTACTATCCATCCGCTCTCCTACCTTCCTTTAGTCTATTCTTTACCAATCCCAAAAGTCCAAGCGCATAATATGGCAAAGTTGACGTCTTCGACAGCAGCTAAGCGTCTCCTGGTGTAGGCTTCTCACCTCCTTCCTTGACTGTTACCTGCCCCAACAGTCCAAAAAGCGCATAAGGCATAGACAACTGCTTCGGCCGCAGCTACTCGCCTCCCAGTGTAATACCCTCACCTTCTTTTCCGTAACATTTCGGCAGGAGACAAGGAAGCCGTCATTGTATTCCCCTGTGCGTCGTAAGGGGCGACTAAATGGGGCGGAGTGGATGATCTGGGGACCATATATATATTTTTCTTTCTTACAAAGAGTCAAAGCAAAGGTATGCTTTGGTTCGGCCACCCGTCTTTTGAAGGGGATTAAAGCTTTTGTATGTGTATATATTCTAGCTTATTCTCACTTGTATTCCTTCTATTTTTCTTTTGCAAGTAGTTTCGTTAAGGCTCAAAAAGCTTCTGCCCTGTTGGTTTTCCATTGTATTCCATTATTAAGTATAAAGACTCATTACTTAGGCCCTATTCACACTAACGGTTTCAATCGCCGCGGTTCATTTACAATGCAATTCAATGGAAGCGTTCACACACAACCGTGCAGTTTTTCCTTGAGTATACAGTACCTCCATGGTTTCTGTGGAAGGGAGAAAGGGATTCATATAGAAACCTGTTGTCTTTACTGCTACCACTTCCCATCCAGTCTGTCTCCATAGCAACGCGAACTCCTGGCGAGCTGGCCGTGGACAACACCTGCTGCTGACAGGTGTTACTTACTATGCGAGGATTTCTGTAGACCGTGCAACAGGTGTGTAGGCACGCAAGGCAGAAGGTGTTTTTACAATACGTACTACAAGGCGTATAGGTATGCAACGTAGGTGTCTTTACAATAAGTAGATGTAGGGCAATTATACATATTTTCCTCTCACTTAGTCTATGGTTCATCTGAGGTTTACAAACACATCTTTCTTTTTCATTAAGAGACAAAAAAAAATATACAATACTTCTCTTGCGATACTAATAGTTTTGCTGGCAAAATTGTATTGACATGACAAAAACGAAAACAAGGGTACAGGGGCGGGGAGCGTGTGATGGTAGAGGGTCAAGTAAGTACTTCTTTAATTGAGATAAATGTAGGTGGCATTGTAGGTGTTCGCAGTACAGCGTGTGAAGGCTCATGGTATTGGACTTCGCATGTGTTTAAGACAATAACCACAGTTACACAATATAACAGGCGTTCACGGCCTGTACATCTGTTCTAGTCACCGTCAGATGATTTTATTCAGCCGAGGAAAACTCTCTTTACAGCGACAAATGTAAACAACCTCGATTAAACCCTTCATTGTAATTCTTTTAGTTATTAATTGCGACTGGCTACCGCCAAGCTATTTTGTTAAAATGACGTCCTCCCACTTTGCGCGGTGATAAATTCAATAGAAATATAATGCAGCCCTAATACGACATCGACTGATTTGGTTCAATGTTACACCCCCCTACACACACACACACTATCAGGAGGATAGGACGGCACCCCTTACAGAGGACTTTGTAGCATGAAATTTGATAAAACATGCTCTGAGTTCAACTTGACGATGGCAAGGCTCGAACTGCCACCACCTCGACTGACGCCGCAAGTAACAACGTTTTGTTAACCTCCGGCCAGAAAGCTTCCCTAACACAATATTGATCATCTATTTCAAATACTGACTTTAACATTGGAAATATTCACCTCTTATGTATCATCAGTATCACCCAAAAAGGGCTCATATGGTAAAAAAGATCATCTATACCGTCAACATGTACCGATTATGTTCTGATATTTCTAGTCAGATTAGAAAATCACTAAAAATATTTGATTAACAATAAATCATGCTTTGCTTCTGGCCACCATCACCATGAAGGAGTCCCTGAGATCAAGTCCTAACACGTGTTAGTCACTACCAATTCCATTGGCATTCCGTGCACGTAAGGTAAAGGTGTCATGCTTGGCAGGTAATTCGGAGTTACCTAAGATGAGATCTACTAGTCAGTAGGAAAGGATTAGGTCGGCGATTCTCAACTACGAGGACAAAGAAAAAAATGTACATAAATGTTCCATAGAATATAGTTATTAAATACAATTTTTTTATTATTATTTTTACTTCAAAATAAAGCGTATGCACTTACTGTTTATATAATGCAGTACAATTCTTAAATTTATCTGTGTAATATATATACACACATAGATACATATATATATATACAGTATATGTATATATATATATATATATATATATATATATATATATACATTATATTTATACACATATATATATATACATATATATATATATATATATATATATATATATATGTAAAGAGAGAGAGAGAGAGATAGAGATAGAGAGAGAGAGAGAGAGAGAGAGAGAGAGAGAGAGAGAGAGAGAGAGAGAGAGAGAGAGAGAGAGAGAGAGAGAGAGAGAGAGAGAGACAGAGAGAGAGAGAAATAGATAGATAGATAGATAAATAGATTTATATATTTTTCTTTTATTCTTTCTTTTTCATCGAATGCTTATGGGGTCCACAAATATATATATAAATAAGAGTAAAAGTGATCTTTGGATTAAAAAAAAAAAAAAAAAAAAAAAAATTGATAACCACTGGATTAGATGGTCCAGGTGGCTGAGGTGGTTTGACAGCTGGCTACCCACGTTCTGAAGGATAGGCAGTGGTAGATGGTGCAACAGGTGGTGAGGGAGTGAGACTGGATGGAGATGATTTCCCACTAAATGGCTGTTGGTAGTATTGGATAGTAAAAACAAATTAATACTAAATATTAGGAGTATTAGATATCTGGATACTTTTACTGGACTGAAGTATTTAAAGAATGATTTATTTATTTATTTATTTATTTATTTGTTTATTTATTTATTTATTTATTTATTTGTTTATCTATTTATTTATCTATTTATTCATGTATTTATTTATTTATTTATCTATTTATTTATTCATTTATCTATCTATTTATTTATTCATTTATTTATTTATTTATTTATTTATTGTTTATTTGTTTATTTATTTATTTATTCATTTGTTTATTTATTTATTTATTTATTTATTTATTTATTTATTTATTTATTTATTTATTTATTTATTTATTTATTTATTTATTTATTTATTTATTTATTTATTTATCTATTTATCTATTCATTTATTTATTTATTTATTTATTTATTTACTTATTTGTTTGTGATATGTATTTCAAAACAAACGTTAATAATAGTATAGTCTTCTGTTTACAAATGAATATTCTAGCAAATGGCGCTAGCCCTTCGCTTCCAAACACCAAAATAGGTCTCTTATGCCCGGTTAGGATGGAGTGCTCTTCAGTTATATTGAATTGTTTGTCTTCAGTCATCTGTCTCACCCTCCCCATCACCCTCACCCTTACCCTTGTCCTTATTTTCACCCTTATCCTCTCCTTCATCCTCACGCTCATCCTTATCATCATCCTCACTTACATTCCTAATCCTCCCCTTCCCCCCACCTCGCATGTCCTCAATTACACCTTCATCCTCACCTTCACCCTCATCTTTACCCTCAACATCACTATCACTCTTATCATTATCAACATTGTCAACATCACTATCAAAACCATCACAATCATCCTCACCATCATCACCATTCATAATTATCCTCCCTACGTGGAGTATTGACTATGTTTTATGCCGTTCATATTTTAGGAAACTTTAGCGACGTCTTTATGAACAAAGTCCTTCAACATTACTTTATTTTCGGAGACTAAACACCGCTTAAATACACACACACACACACACACACACACACACACACACACACACACACACACACACACACACACACACACACACACACACACACACACACACACACACACACACACACACACACACACACACACACACACACATATATATATAAATATATATATATATATACATATAAATGTATACATATATATACATATATATGTATATATATATACGGCCGGTACGTAGACGACATCTTCGTGAGGACCACCGACTCTGAGGAGCGTGAACACCTTCGCTGCCTCCTTCAGGAAGTGTCAGGCCTTCGATTTACGACGGAGGAGGCGACAGACGGCGTCCTTCCTTTTCTTGATGTGCTCCTCACCCAGAAAACCGACGGGAGCACCCACACAGCAGTGTACACCAAGCCAACTAATCCTGGATTGTGCTTGAATGGAGAGAGTGAGTGCCCTAAAAAATATAAGGACTCCACTATTGCATCCTTCTATAGGAGAGCCCTCACCCATTGCTCCAGTTGGACCTCCACCCAGAAAGAAATTGACCGGTCTACACAACTCTTAGTCAACAATGGCCACTCAAACAGCGACTGCCAACGTGTACTGCGGGCCGTCATGAGCAAGTGGTACAAAGGGCAACAGACTCCTGTAGAAGAAAGCAATACCTTTACCTTGTTCTATAGGGCCTACATGTCGAGCGCTCATAAGGAGGATGAGAAAGCACTTCTTCGTATTATCAAGGATAATGTGACCCCCACCAACGAGATGGACCACATTAAACTTGCCATTTATTATAAGAACAAGAGGACTAAAGACCTTATCAATCATGAAAAATAACAGCTCCCCACGCCCATCCTACATCGAGTGTGTGAGTCTGGTGTACCAGTTTAAGTGTCCTTTTGGGGACTGTACGCCCCAAGATTCCTACATCGGACTCACTACCACTCGCCTTTCCAGACGGTTGACATACCACCTTAACAATGGAGGCCCTAAGCGACACCTTCAGAAGACCCATAACATTCCAATCACCAGATCCATCCTAATGGACAATACCACCATTTTAGACCAAGAAAGTGACAAGCGCCGCCTTGCCCTCCTTGAGGCCCTCCACATTAAATACAGCCAACCTACACTGAACACCCAACAGGAAGCCCCCACCATCCTTCCCAGCCTCAAACCATTCAGAATCCGCCAAACTAGACAACCCAGCTACGAGACAAATCAGCCCTCCCATGAGCAGTCACTCCGTCCGCGACGGACACCCAGGCCACAGTAACGGTCATCTGAGTGTTCTTTCCCAGTGGTAACAGTTCCCCTTCCCGCGTTCCTTTCCCCGATATTCAACGTGTCCTTTCCCAGTTTCAGACCAGAATAATGGTAATTTCTTTGTAATCTTTCGTAGTATTTACTTTCGGTAATTATAATCATCCATTTCTTTGCTATTGTCACAATTGAAAATGCTAACTGTGATTAACAAAACGTCTTGTATCCTGTTCTACCCATTAGATGGCTTCTATCGGCAACTTGGTTTTTTCTTTACCTCTCCATGCTAGAGAGATCTTTAGAAGACTTGAAACTCTTCATCGGAAACTCATCAGAGCTCAATTTGCTGTTGCATACAATTCAATATGCCTTAAAGAAAATATTTTGCCGGGTTACTCCAATATATATATGTATATACACACACACACACACACACACACACACACACACACACA
>NC_134793.1:51204230-51211730 GCF_046742065.1 Oratosquilla oratoria
ATATAACGTCGAGCAGATGGGTGCCACCCTAGCTACGTGTCTAAACCGAACAGATATTGGTAGCATTCATTCATGTCTGAATTCCAAATCCCACAGGACAGAGATGAGGAGCTTGGTCGTAGCAAAAGGCCTCTCATTCAATAAAAACTACAACTAAAAATGATCAACTTTATGTTTCTACAGTCGCGAGGACCTCGTAAGCAGACATACCAACAAATCACCTTGGCTGTATGTCTGGTTTGAGAAACAAAGCAATAGGCCTAGTCTGGCGACTTAGGAGTTTCTTTGCCCATCCTGTTCATCCTGTTCATCTCCCTTCATCTCATTCTGGAGAAGAATTTTAATTCACTTCGTACCCATGATCTATTTCACCCGTCTTTCAGCTTGTAGGCCCGGTGAGGTCCTTCTCATTCAGCTTACCTGTGCTCCTTGCTTCGTCTCCTGCTCCTCTTCTCCTTTTCCTCCTCCTCCTCTTCCTCCTCCTCCTCCTCCTCCTTCTCCTCCTCCTCCTCCCGTCCTCCTCCTCCTCTTCCCGCCGAAACGCCAACTTTTCACTACGCTCGTGCAGCTTATTGTCAAACTTCGTCTTGCCAACCAAGAGTCATTCCCTTGCTTGCTTGGTTTGCTTCCTCCTCCTCATTTTTATTCGTTTCTTCCCCCTCTTCTTCCTTATCTTCTTCTTTCTCTTCTTCCCCATGCCCCCTCTTCCTCAACTTTTTTTAGTCTTCTTTCTCTGTTTTGTTTTGCCTCGGTCTTCTACCTCGTTAACGTCGTCGCCGTATTTGCTTTTGTCAACATTATCGTCGTCTTCATCGAATGGCTTCTTTCCTTGGTCACAATACTTTTTCTTTGGTTTCTTCAACTTCTCTCCACCACTTTTTGTAATTTGTGCTTTCATATTCAACTTATTATTCTTTCCTTTTCAGTTTCCCTTTCTTTTTTATTTCTATCCCTCTTCTTTTTCTTCTTCCTCCCCTTCTTCCTCTTCTTCTTCTTCTTCCTCTTTTTCTTTCTCCAAGTATCACTTTCCCTTTTGCCTATTATCCCATCAAATACTGTGTCTGTTTGCTTCCTGTGTATGTTTTACCATTAACTTTTCCATTTCTCAAGGACTGTCCAGACTAAGCTAGGGACCTCTCAAGAATTGTTATATTTTTGTTAAGAATCTAAAATTTGATTGGATATGTATTTTTCCTGTATTCTATGCATCTACTCGTATACTCCTTCTACGACTTAGGGGCCACTTCTGTATATGCTATTTTGGTTAAAGTGCGATGATGAGTTTGAATTCAGCACTCAGCTCTGATTCCCAGCAGTGACTGTTACCTGCCCCAACAGTCCAAGCGCATGGGACAAAGGTGACGGCGCAGACTCTTCACCAATTCTAGTAAATTTTTTATCAACTGTAAGGACAGGAATTTTGAAGGGATATTATTTTTGGAATTTCGTTTTATTTATCTATTTATTTATTTGAGTGTTGATTTGAGAGACTGGGTATTATGGACGTCGTAACGGTTTTACTCAACCAAGAAGCAAAGTAGAAAATAGAGCCTTAATAGACCATGAATTTATTCTATTCTATGTCTGCCTATCAAGATGTGTTGGCAAAGAGCCTTACTATAATCATTGAAGAAGAACATACAATAGGAGATAGCTACAAATATATTACAGCTGATTTTGGTTAAACTGAGTTTCGACGCGACATTAGAATGTTCTCGAACATAGCGCGGGCGCCGTAGCTCCGCCCACCCGTGACGTCACTAAACGTTCGGACAGAGGCGTAAGCTAAGGCCATTAATTTTAAGAGTAATAGGAAAAATTCCCAACTTTCAGTTCAGGATTCCACTAGAGAAATAGTTTAGGGAGAGATTGTAGCAGCTAGGGGCTCTGTTGAGAAGCGAAATGAAGTTTTACGAAATAATACAACAGGGAGGTTAGTAGTTTACCCATAGATACGAACACATAGCCGTCTCGTTCTCTTTGTGCGCAGCTAAAATTTTAATCTGATGCCAAAAATGATTCCGATAACAGGTATGAACACGTTCTGTAAGATTAATGAAAACAAATGTCAATATGTGAGTTAAATGATATAGTGCAGATATAGTAGGTAGATAGTTATTATTATTATTAAGTTTTGAATCTGATGCCAAAAATGATTCCGATAACAGATATGGAAAAAAGGGGTTTAAGGGAGTGTACTTCACAAACACTTTGCGTATATACATTAGCTATGAGAGTGTAATACTTAGAGTACAATTCTGTCTGTGATCGTTCTCTAATAAGAATACGGGGTTGAAGGTAGACACAGTGCTTGAAGGTAGACACAGTGCTTGAAGGTAGACACAATATTGTAAGTAGACTTATACAGTGACCGGAAGGTTGGAGCGTAAATAACTACGTTTTTCCACGTGCCTGTGACCTTATTTATGATGCCCATAAGAAAGAAAAAACTGTGTTATTAAATGTCTCGCATACCCATATATTTTTCATATTGTAAGGATCAATAGATTAGTTGGAGAAAACCACAATATACTTTTGTATTTCCTTACTATATTTTTGCTTCAGTGTAATAATTAACACATAGCAGACCTTCGCTTATTTTCTTTTACTACCCCCACATTATTGGTGGCCCCACATTATTGGTGGCCGAGCGGTGGGATTTACGCTATTAGCCAACCTGAAGCTCACTTATCTGTGTGTCGACCTAGACAAAGCTTGTGTACCCTGTGGATTGGCAGTACAGTCATCAGAGACAGAATATATCCCATATAGAAATAGCGGATGAGATTGTGTGGGGAAGTGACGTGTTAAGGTGGAACTACACATAATTAAAGGCAGTCAGGTAAAAATGAACAATAAAACGGAATGGGAATCTAATTCGGGAGAGGAAGAAGAGACGAGAGCGAGGATGGAAGATAGACATGAATGGGAATCTAACCCAGGAGGAGCTGTTCTATTGGCCAAATTTAAAGGTAGATGTATGTAATTTTGTAAAGAAATGCATTACTTGTCAGAGGTTCAAGGGTACACAAGGGTTGTCACAGCAATACAAAGAGGTTCCCCCTGCTACAAAGGCAATGGAGAGAATAGGCATAGACCTAACAGATATGGTGTCCGGGACGCAGAGGTATAGGTATATTATGACAATAATCGATCACTACAGTAGGTTCGTTAGGTTCTTCCCATTGAGAACAAAACACCACCAACACATACTACACTCCCTAACCCAGTTCTTCGCAGACTACAGCACCCCAGAGAGCATCATAACAGATAATGGAGCAGAATTCACCAACACGGCTTACAAGAAGTTGTGTGGAGAAAAGCAAATCACCCTGCTCTACACTACCCCAGACCATCCCCAAGCGAATGGAATGGTGGAGCGGATGCATCGAACATTGAAGAACATTGAAGACGGCTCATCGAAGAATACTGAAGAGAATCAATTGGAACAATCCGCCCAGTTGGCGCCATATCTAGTGATTTAAGGTGCTAAGATGACAGTAGTTAACTGCAATAGGAAATGTAGGGATCATATCGTGCCAGTAATGTCCAAAGAAAAACGAATGCTCGTGCAAATTAATGCAAAGATGCCCTCAATGTTCCTATATATTGGACCATAAAGCTTAAATGTAACCCACCTATACTTTTATACATGTGTAAGGTTGAGATGTCCTAGGATTAAGGATGCATATATTTCATATGTTGTAAAAGGAAATTTCAGCAACAGCCAGGTGAAGGAACTAAATGTCAACTTAGGGGGGGGGGATAAAGAAGTCAATATTAGCCTAGGAGAGGGACTACAAACGATGGTTAGCGAGCACTTTCATTCGGAGTAGTATTGGAAAATGGGGAAATTCTTTAGCTCGAGTTGGGATCATGAACCCAACTCAATTCACAATTGCCCGCTTGACAGGGGTGTAGGACTTCAGGACCTGGTGGACAATCGCCGATTGCCCAGAGGTGAGCCCACAGAAGGGGAAGTAGTGTGCCACCCATGGGGCGAATCCACAAGAGAGAGTCGTGGCTTAGCTCGGTCGTAGCGGCTATGCATGTCCAGTCAAGTAGTATGTAAGAGGTCAATTGGGGAATCCAGCCAATACGAAGACTGATGGAAAAGTCCACGGAGACATCCACAGTAAATTGGTGTGTACCCCCGGGTCACCTGAGATTCGTACACCTACGAGTGTGCTGAGGAGAGAGTGCCTCGTCAAGCTATCAAAAGGATAATCGCTCTCTGATGCAGGATGGATTTTTTTTTCTTTTGCAGAGGGATTTGGACCACACCAAATAGAATCCTTCACGTGATGTTGCGGAATTTTTCTTACGGGGGGCGTAGAGCCATGTAAGGACAGGAATTTTGAAGGGATATTATTTTTGGAATTTCGTTTTATTTATCTATTTATTTATTTGAGTGTTGATTTGAGAGACTGGGTATTATGGACGTCGTAACGGTTTTACTCAACCAAGAAGCAAAGTAGAAAATAGAGCCTTAATAGACCATGAATTTATTCTATTCTATGTCTGCCTATCAAGATGTGTTGGCAAAGAGCCTTACTATAATCATTGAAGAAGAACATACAATAGGAGATAGCTACAAATATATTACAGCTGATTTTGGTTAAACTGAGTTTCGACGCGACATTAGAATGTTCTCGAACATAGCGCGGGCGCCGTAGCTCCGCCCACCCGTGACGTCACTAAACGTTCGGACAGAGGCGTAAGCTAAGGCCATTAATTTTAAGAGTAATAGGAAAAATTCCCAACTTTCAGTTCAGGATTCCACTAGAGAAATAGTTTAGGGAGAGATTGTAGCAGCTAGGGGCTCTGTTGAGAAGCGAAATGAAGTTTTACGAAATAATACAACAGGGAGGTTAGTAGTTTACCCATAGATACGAACACATAGCCGTCTCGTTCTCTTTGTGCGCAGCTAAAATTTAATCTGATGCCAAAAATGATTCCGATAACAGGTATGAACACGTTATGTAAGATTAATTAAAACAAATGTCAATCTGTGAGTTAAATGATATATGGCCGATTTAGTATGTAGATAGTTAGTATTATTATTTTGTTTTGTATCTGTTGCCAAAAATGATTCCGATAACAGATATGGAAAAAGGGGTTTAAGGGAGTGTACTTCACAAACACACTTTGCGTATATACATTAGCTATGAGAGTGTAATACTTAGAGTACAATTCTGTCTGTGATCGTTCTCTAATAAGAATACGGGGTTGAAGGTAGACACAGTGCTTGAAGGTAGACACAGTGCTTGAAGGTAGACACAATATTGTAAGTAGACTTATACAGTGACCGGAAGGTTGGAGCGTAAATAACTACGTTTTTTTCCGCGTGTCTGTGACCTTATTTATGATGCCCATAAGAAAGAAAAAACTGTGTTATTAAATGTCTCGCATACCCATATATTTTTCATATTGTAAGGATCAATAGATTAGTTGGAGAAAACCACAATATACTTTTGTATTTCCTTACTATATTTTTGCTTCAGTGTAATAATTAACACATAGCAGACCTTCGCTTATTTTCTTTTACTACCCCCACATTATTGGTGGCCCCACACAACCATTTAAAACCCGATGGAAAGCACATAAAATTTGCTTCTAATGTTCCTATTACGGTCAGCTCGTTACCTTGTCACCTAATTCTATTTTCTTCTTTGTGTGTACTACAGGGTTCGTTTAGTTTTGTCCTTGCCTCATACACAAGAAGGTCTTAATTCCCTATATGATCCAAATGATTCCAAATGAAACTGCACTTCATCTAATCATCTAAAAACACAGCTAATTAAGAAGTTTCACTCAAAATAAAGTTAGGGGAGTGCACATACGAAGAGACAGAGGCATACCGCGTATTCAGTTATCATGTACTGACCACCCGAAGCAAAATCATGGTCTTCCGGGCCGTTCTCGCTACCCTTCGTTATGTCTGTACCGCCGTAACATCAAACGCCTCCAGCAATTCCAGCAGTAAAATCTGAGGCAGATCCTCAAAACTCAATGGGAAGCCCTTATCACCAACACCGAAGTCCTGAACCGAGCCTCGTTACCCAGCGTTGAAGCCACCATCACTGACCATTGTTTCCGCCGGACAGGCCACATCTTACGAATGGACCTCTCCCGACTCTCCAGGATCATGCTCTCCACTGGAACAAGAAGCCGAGGAAGACCAAAGCGCCGCTACAAAAATCAGCTTGAGCGCACCCTGGCCCAATCCAGTAGTGAACCTTCACCGTGGGAGAAAACTGCCAGGAACAAAGTAGTCTAAACGACAGTTGTCCTCCGCGACGGCACCGCGGCCTTCGAGGAGAACAAAAGAGAGCATAAGAAAGGATAAGCGAAGAAGAAGGAAGGAGTGACGGGAACAACATCGTCCTCCTCCTGCTCTCCCATGAGACTTCTGCCCGTGGCTCTTCCATCACCGACTGGATCTCCTAAGTCATATCCGGCACAAACATCAGCTGAGGAAACCGGATAACTGATGACGAAACCGATTCTCAGGTAGGAGCTGGAGCCGACGATGATATATATGAAAGAAAGATAACAATTACCCCAGCTATAAGACGCAGGGATGATGAGGTCAACTTTAAAAGTGGAAACAGGAAGTATCTGCACATCTTTCAGTTGTACATAAGTGCCAAAATCGTTTTAGTTGATGAAAAGGGATTTGAAAACGGCGGTGGCAATAATCTTCACGTTGTCGGAGCTTAGGAGTCAAGTTTGGTAGCGGTCATTAAAGTATTTATTATACATACACAAGCACTCGGACCTGGCTTCGCCAGGTGTGCTTGGCCTACGGCATACCCTACCTTACGGCCAGTTTTAATGTACCAAAATGGGAAAATAAAAGAGTAACAATAAATTCCATAATTTCATTTAGACCTACTACGATTTTGTACATGAAAAATACATTAAACACATAAGTGGAAATTCAAATCTTCCTTCTCTTTCTAACGATGTCCCTCAGTGAAAGGTCTTTAGAATAATCCACTGTGTAAATTTCTTCGGGCATAATCATGGCTACGGCTTCTTCTTCTGTCTTACTGAAAATTGATCTTGGAATGCACACGATGGATTGATCAGGTTCTTCTTCCCCTATTTGCGAAGGAGTCTTCAGTCTCCAAAAGGAGTCGTCAAAGTCTACTGACGTTGTCGTCAAATTCTCCCCTCGTCTCTCTCTCTGTTTCTCTTTCTCGTTAGGTCAATCATAAAGGCAATACAATTTCGGAAGGTGGTCATAAAAACGCCAGGAAAATTTTCAAAACTGAAAAACTTTATTTATGTATATAGATTCTCTTGGCAATATTTCGTAAATATTCTCTTAGCAATATTTCGTAAAGATTCTCTTGGTAATATTTCGTAAAGATTCTCTTGTTAACATTTGGTAAAGATTCTCTTGGCAATATTTCGTAAAGATTCTTTTGTCAGAATTCCGTAAAGATTCTCTTTTTCTTGTTAGCACCACTTTCTTTTTCCATGGTAATATTA